>NC_089817.1:34019995-34037495 GCF_029633855.1 Hoplias malabaricus
AAAAAAAAAGGAAAAGATACCTCAATATTACCCACCTGTGGAGCGGGAATAGAGCATGAGTTTGTAGTTTTGTAGCAATGAGACTGAATGAAACACCTGAATTCAATAACAGGATGTGTTCCAATAGTTTTGTCTGTATAGTGTACATTGTTGTTTAGTGTAACACAACACATTGATGGAACTCTAAAATAGCACACTATGCAGTGAATAGGGCAGAGTTCTGGACACAGGTTTGGACTGACGCTCCAGAACCTGACCTCACTGATGCTGATGTGAAGGCTGAATGCCAACAAATCCTCACAGGAATGTTTTAATATGCAATCTACGGAGTAATAATCAGATGTCCAGAAACCTTTGGTCATATAAATGTGTGTGTGTGTGTTTAATTATGTCTTTTTTGCTCTAGGTCAAACTTGCCATAAATAAAGCCCTGTCTGTAAACTGTTCTAAATAAAGACTTTTATTATGAAGTCCTTTAGAGTGTTTATTTCACCTGCAGCTATCCAAGGTACTAATTATATCCCCAGGGTGGGAGCCCTGACGTTCAATGCTACAAACTCACTGACCATACAGAAACACTTTGTAGTTCTGCAATTAGAGACCGTAGTCTAATTGTTGCTCTGCATACTTCATTAGTCCAGTTCACTCCTTTTCTTCTATGCTTAAGACCAATCAACTCCAACTCCAGCAGCACTGCTGTGTCTGATCCACTCTACACCAGCACAACACACACTAACACACCACCACCACGTCAGTGTCACTGCAGCGCTGAGAATGATCCACCACTCAAATCATAGACTACCTGCTCTGTGGGGGTCCTGAGCTTTTTAGAACAGGGTGAAAATGGGCTGCATGCAGAGTGTATGTATGCAGAGCGACAGCTGGACCACAGTGTGTATTCAGTGTGTGGTCAGTGAATGTGATTTTAATGTTATGTTATACATCACAGCAGTCACATTTTTGTAACTTCACATACTCAGTGTTGATTAATAAAAATTTTTATTGTTATTGTTTACTATAATGTGTCATAATGTGTTATAGTGTGTTATGTTTATTGTTTAAAAAATGCTGCTCTAACATTGTAGGGTGTAAGGCAAGGCAAGTTTATTAATAGAGGGCCTTTTGTACACAGTGGCATTTTAAAATGCTTTACAGAACAGTACAAGAAAATTACAGTACGAGAATTTCAAAAGATAATAAAAATAATTTTAAGGGCAGCATGATGGTGAAGGTAGTGTCTCTGTCACGGCTCCAGGGTCCTGGAAGTTTCCCTGTCTCTGTGTGGGTTTCCTCGGGGTGACTGTCTGTGAGGAGTGTGGGGTGTTCTCCCTGTGTCTGCGTGGGTTTCCTCCGGGTGACTGTCTGTGAGGAGTGTGGTGTGTTCTCCCTGTGTCTGCGTGGGTTTCCTCCGGGTGACTGTCTGTGAGGAGTGTGGTGTGTTCTCCCTGTGTCTGCGTGGGTTTCCTCCGGGTGACTGTCTGTGAGGAGTGTGGGGTGTTCTCCCTGTGTCTGCGTGGGTTTCCTCCGGGTGACTGTCTGTGAGGAGTGTGGTGTGTTCTCCCTGTGTCTGCGTGGGTTTCCTCCGGGTGACTGTCTGTGAGGAGTGTGGGGTGTTCTCCCTGTGTCTGCGTGGGTTTCCTCCGGGTGACTGTCTGTGAGGAGTGTGGGGTGTTCTCCCTGTGTCTGCGTGGGTTTCCTCCGGGTGACTGTCTGTGAGGAGTGTGGGGTGTTCTCCCTGTGTCTGCGTGGGTTTCCTCTGGGTGACTGTCTGCGAGGAGTGTGGTGTGTTCTCTCTGTGTCCGCGTGGGTCTCCTCCGGGTGACTGTCTGTGAGGAGGGTGGTGTGTTCTCTCTGTGTCTGTGTGGGTTTCCTCCTGGTGACTGTCTGTGAGGAGGGTGGTGTGTTCTCTCTGTGTCTGTGTGGGTTTCCTCCTGGTGACTGTCTGTGAGGAGTGTGGTGTGTTCTCTCTGTGTCTGTGTGGGTTTCCTCCTGGTGACTGTCTGTGAGGAGTGTGGTGTGTTCTCTCTGTGTCTGCGTGGGTTTCCTCCGGGTGACTGTCTGTGAGGAGTGTGGTGTGTTCTCTCTGTGTCTGCGTGGGTTTCCTCCGGGTGACTGTCTGTGAGAAGTGTGGTGTGTTCTCCCTGTGTCTGCGTGGGTTTCCTCCGGGTGACTGTCTGTGAGGAATGTGGTGTGTTCTCCCTGTGTCTGTGTGGGTTTCCTCCAGGTGACTGTCTGTGAGGAGTGTGGTGTGTTCTGCGTGGGTTTCCTCCGGGTGCTCCGGTTTCCTCCCACAGTGGATTGGAGACTCAAAGGTGTGAGTGTGTGAGTGAGTGAATGTCTGAGTGTGTGTCGCCCTGTGAAAGACTGGCGCCCCCTACAGGGTGTGTTCCTGCCTTGTGCCCAGTGATAGTGGTAGGCTCCGGACCCACCGCCACCCTGAACTGGATAAGAATTACAGACAAATAAAATAAGAATGAAAACAAATCAAAATATAAAAGAAATATAAAAATGTTAAATAAAGTAAAGACATTAAATAAAAGAGATAAATACTCAATAAACAATACATTTAACTGAAAAATAAAAGAAATGAAAGATGTAAAATTAGATGTAGGCTGAACTGTGTAGGGGTGAGTTTTCATGTAAAAGAGGCATTAGAAAATGACCAGGAACATTTTCTGCACTCTCCCAAATGTTTGAAACATCATTGTGTGTGTGTGTGTGTGTGTGTGTGTGTTTCACGCGGTGTCGCTGCTCGGTGCCAATTCTCTGAGACCCCGGCTCTAATGGGCGGTGGTTGATGTTATTTATTCAGTGTTCTGGGATCAGCTTTTCCTAGGTTCTATCACGTGGTGTGAAATGGAGGCGCTGATTGGCCATGCTCCACCAGACTGTATTGTGTGTGTGTGTGTTAGAGAGAGAGAGAGAGAGAGAGAGAGAGAGATAGCAGCCCTGATAAATATGCTCTGTGTCAGACGTGAGGTTCCACAAACCTCTGCTCGCACCGTTTCGTTTCCAAAATGCACGGAGATTTATTTCACGTTTTTGTGACGCGTCTCCTTCGTTTCTGATCTTCGTTTTTCTTTCACTCCCGTTTCCCCCGAGGCTGAGGATGTGGCGGCTCGCTCTGCTGGCTCTCTCCGCGCTGTGGAGCCTCTCCTCGGCCGTGACGCGCTACTCCATCCCGGAGGAAATCGCGGAGGGCTCCGTGGTGGCGAACCTAGCCGCGGATTTGGGGCTGGAGACGCGGGCTCTAGCGGAGCGCAAGGTAAAGCTGGACTACATCCTCAGCAAGAAATATCTGGACGTGAACAAAGAGACGGGTGAGCTGTTTATAGCCGAGAAGATTGACAGGGAGACCTTGTGTCCGGCCAAAACCTCGTCCTCTTGCTTTCTGAAGATGGACGTTATCATCGAGAACCCCATCCGCATATTTAACATCGAGCTGGAGATCATGGACATCAACGATAACGCCCCGCAGTTCAGGAGGGAGAGGATAACGCTGGACATCTCTGAAGCTGCCACTCCTGGAGAGAGGTTCTCACTGACCAACGCTGTGGACGCTGATGTTGCGGAGAACTCCATTGAGAGCTACTACCTGAGCGAGAGTGATGAGTTCACCATAGACATCCAGTCTGGAAGCGATGGCACCAAATATGTGGACTTGGTCCTGAAAGACACCCTAGACAGAGAAAAGAGAGCCGTGCACAATCTGATCCTCACAGCGGTGGACGGGGGCACACCTGCGCGCTCAGGTACGGCCAGCGTCATCGTTCAGGTGCTGGACACCAACGACAATGCTCCCCAGTTTGATCGGCCGGTGTATTCAGTGGAGCTGATTGAGAACGCTATTGTGGGGACCTTAGTGTTACAGCTCAGCGCCACAGACTTGGACGAGGGCACCAACGCAGAAGTAGAGTACTCCTACACTTTATACACATCCGAGAGAACTCAGGAGAAGTTCTCGCTGGACCCCAGCACTGGAGAAATCCGGGTAAGAGGCTTGATTGACTTTGAAGAGGTCAGACACTTTGATATGTACGTGGAAGCCAAGGACAAGGGGGCCAACCCTCTCTCGGGCCAATGTAAGATAACAGTATTAGTCGCTGATATCAACGACAACGCCCCCGACGTCACCATCAAGTCCTTCAAAAGCTTGATCCGAGAAGACGTGGCAGTAGGCACGGTCGTTGCAGTGGTCAGTGTGAGCGATAGAGACTCGGGAGAGAACGGAGAAATGGTGCTGACCGTCAGAAACGCCCCCTTTTTGCCTTTTGCTTTGAACAAATCAGCGGAGGACTACTATGAGCTGGTGGTCCGAGACCCTTTGGACCGTGAGCGAGTTTCCAAGTACGAGATCATCTTTCAGGTCAGTGATCGAGGTACTCCTCCACTGACGGACAACGAGACCATCTCCTTGGAGGTCCTGGATGTGAATGACAATGCTCCTGAGTTTTCTCAATCTTCATACACCATCCACTTGAAGGAAAACAATGAGCCCGGGGCCTTGTTGTGTTCCCTGACGGCACATGATCCGGACTTGAACGAAAACCAGTATCTGGTCTACTTCATCGTAGAAAAGGAGATAGCAAACACCTCAGTGTCAGTCCTGTTCTCCATCAACCCAGAGAACGGAGACCTCCGCGCCTTACGTACCTTTGACTTTGAGCGCGAGAGGGAGTTCATCTTCCACGTCGAAGCCAGAGACTCTGGAGTCCCTCCCCTCAGCAGCAACGCCACAGTTCGGCTGATCATTCTCGACCAGAACGACAATCCTCCCAGAATCGTGTCTCCGTGGCATGCCAAAGGCTCCCTCATCGAGCAGGTAGTCCCTAGGGCCACCGATAAAGGCTCTTTGGTGGCGAAAGTGATCGCGCTGGACGAGGACTCGGCTCAAAACTCCAGGATCACGTACCAGTTCCTACAGGTCACAGATGCCACACTCTTCTCCTTGGACAGCTACAACGGAGAAATCCGTACTGCCCGAATGTTTACATACCGTGACCCCAAGCAGCAGAGGCTTATCGTCATCGCCAAGGACAACGGCGACCCTCCTCACTCAGCTACGGTCACCATCAAAGTGTCCACCGTGGAGCAGGAGGTCACTCAGTTCACCGAGACCACCGAGGTGCCCATAGAGTACGACCTCTTCACCGACCTGAACCTGTACCTCCTCATCGGCCTTGGCTCCGTCTCCTTCCTGCTGCTGATCACCATCCTGGTCATCATCGTGCTCAAGTGCCAGAAAGGGGCCACCAAAGCAGCCCCCCAGGGCCGCAACAGCATCGTGAGCCAGAGGAACTCCACCATCGCGGACTCCACGCTCATCTCCAGCGACGCCTACTGGTACAGTCTGTTCCTGGCCGAGACCCGGAAGGGGAAAGTGGTGGTCCGGCAGCCCTTGCCAAACGGAGCCGGCTTCTTCGTGTCCAGTATTCCTCGGAGTTCTGCTCTCACAGGAACCAGTGAATCCAGGTCTTCCACTTTACAGGTACAGTGTGCCGTGTTTGTGCCTTTATCCGCTGGTTTCACGGAACTGTAAATGGAGCAGGGTCACCATTTTGTATTTATTAAATGTGTCTTATTAAAACTGGGTCATATCTACCTGGCTCAAAAATAAAAAAATAAAGGGGCTCCCAGGTGGTCAGAGTATTGGACTAAAGCAGGTCACAGACATTTTATTAAGAACCAGAACTGTGTTCCCTCTGGAGAAACTGTGAGAAAGTGTATTTAAGTGTATAGTCAATGTTTTCACCCCGACACACTCTGCTCTTTCTTCCTACAGGAATCCAGCAGCGATCTTCCTTGATCCCAGTCCTTCCTCCTTCCTGATTCTTCCAGTGGAATGACTGTGTTGACTTTGCTGAAGAACCAGAACCACGGACTCAAACGGAGAGCATCATGTTCCCCGTTTAAAGTCCCACCACACAATGAAAATAACTTCATAAAGAACACCTTTGCATGGATAAGACGATTGTGACAAACGGCTCCTTGAAAGAACGCTGGGATTGAGACCCACTTTTCGAGGGACTTCAGCCCCCACTTCACCTCCTTCTTCAACCGGATGGACGTTACTCTTCATTATCCTGAGGTCATCATCCAGAAATTGTTCTGGGCTGTTTTGGAATTTGTCTTGGTGTTTCCTGCATGCCGCCAGCTCGGCTGGGATCATATCTCCATTCGTACCAATGGACTATTACTGTATCATAATTTTATAAGAATCTTGATGGGAACGGCACAATAACTCGAGCCCGGCGTGTGAATTATATAGGGCTTGTGATTTTATGATCTCATATCTGCCATGGATAACTCTGCTTTCTCTGACGAGTCTGTATTAAATGTACATTAATGTAATGAGATTTGATTCCATGCAAATTAGGACTGTTTCTATTGGCCTCTTCATTGGAGCAGCATTTAATAACGACCCAGTCTCACTCCAGTTTGTGATATAGTCGCATAAATGTGAGAATACATTCCGTAGTCATACATCTTCATATTCCACTTTTGGTGTGTTCTCCCTGTGTCTGCGTGGGTTTTCTCCAGGTGACTGTCTGTGAGGAGTGTGGTGTGTTCTCCCTGTGTCTGCATGGGTTTCCTCCGGGTGACTGTCTGTGAGGAGTGTGGTGTGTTCTCTCTGTGTCTGCGTGGGTTTCCTCCGGGTGACTGTCTGTGAGGAGTGTGGTGTGTTCTCTCTGTGTCTGAGTGGGTTTCCTCCGGGTGACTGTCTGTGAGGAGTGTGGTGTGTTCTCCCTGTGTCTGTGTGGGTTTCCTCCGGGTGACTGTCTGTGAGGAGTGTGGTGTGTTCTCCGTGTCTGCGTGGGTTTCCTCCGGGTGACTGTTTGTGAGGAGTGTGGTGTGTTCTCTCTGTGTCTGAGTGGGTTTCCTCCAGGTGACTGTCTGTGAGGAGTGTGGTGTGTTCGCCCTGTGTCTGAGTGGGTTTCCTCCAGGTGACTGTCTGTGAGGAGTGTGGTGTGTTCTCTCTGTGTCTGCGTGGGTTTCCTCCAGGTGACTGTCTGTGAGGAGTGTGGTGTGTTCTCTCTGTGTCTGAGTGGGTTTCCTCCAGGTGACTGTCTGTGAGGAGTGTGGTGTGTTCTCCGTGTCTGCGTGGGTTTTCTTCCGGGTGACTTTCTGTGAGGAGTGTGGTGTGTTCTCCCTGTGTCTGTGTGGGTTTCCTCCGGGTGACTGTCTGTGAGGAGTTTGGTGTGTTTTCCCTGTGTCTGTGTGGGTTTCCTCCAGGTGACTGTCTGTGAGGAGTTTGGTGTGTTCTCCCTGTGTCTGCGTGGGTTTTCTTCCGGGTGACTTTCTGTGAGGAGTGTGGTGTGTTCTCCCTGTGTCTGTGTGGGTTTCCTCCGGGTGACTGTCTGTGAGGAGTGTGGTGTGTTCTCCCTGTGTCTGTGTGGGTTTCCTCCGGGTGACTGTCTGTGAGGAGTGTGGTGTGTTCTCCCTGTGTCTGTGTGGGTTTCCTCCGGGTGACTGTCTGTGAGGAGTTTGGTGTGTTCTCCCTGTGTCTGTGTGGGTTTCCTCCAGGTGACTGTCTGTGAGGAGTTTGGTGTGTTCTCCCTGTGTCTGTGTGGGTTTCCTCTGGGTGACTGTTTGAGAGAGATTGAATGTGTATGTTCATTTCACATGATACAGTCGCATAATTAAACAAGGATCTGTGACACTGTCACAAACAGAAGTGAGACACGTAAAATCCAAGAGCTGATGTCCACTGCATAAATATGGCGCATCGCTCTAAAACTCAAGCAGGGTATAGCATTTAAAACCGGAAGAAGATTCCCATATTCACCCTTAGATTTGTCGGTCAACTGATCACTGACCACTCCTCTATTCCCAAAGCAATCTGTGAAAGGGTCAGTGTTGTAGCATTTACTGGAACGTCTCAGGTCACTCATAGTATACGACTCACACTACCTTCAAAAGAGATAATTCCTTGGCTTCACTTGGTTTAAATGTGAGTTCAGTATTGTGGATACACTATGTGGCCAAATATTTGTGGACACCTGCTGTGAAGGGCACTGATAGGGTGTTTCCCCCTCTACTTTATTGCAGTTGCAGCTTCTACTCTTCAGTGAAAGCTTAAGACAAGACTCTGGAGCATTGCTGTGAGAATTTGATGGCGTTTTGCAATTATAAACCTCAGTGAGGTCAGGTACACGGCCCCACATCCCAAAATAACGGATGATGCTCAGCCACTGCGGAGAACGCAAGTTAACGGCTGTAGCCCACACTTGTTCACAATGGACGTGGTGAACTGAAGCTCATGTGCAGCAGCTCCAGAGCAGGTTTGGACTGGTCTGAGCAGTGGTGCACTATTTATAAGTGGGTGTCTACACACTTTTGGACGTATGGTGTAATGTATAATACACGTTTGAATCAAGTAAAGTCTGTGTTCTACTCTCAAGCTGTAGACATCGGTCAGGGATATGTTTCAGTGCTCACAGATCACGGTACCCACAGTTACTGGACCGTGTGTTAGTACCTTGCTGCTTCTAGTGACCTGTCACCTCTCAGAAACACACACCTGTCTGTAGCCAGTCAGGGTGCGATAACTAACCCGGCCAATCACGGAGCAGTACGTAGCTACAGAGGGTTAAAGAAGCAATAAGTAGCAGTTTATGCCAAAACCATACCATCTACACTCACTGTCCATTCTCTCGGCTCCACGGCCCACACCGGTCACTGTACCTCTACAAATACAGGCTGTAACCTATCTGTTGCTCTGCATACTTTCTTAGGGCCCTTCCCCACTGTTCCTCAGCGCTCAGGACCCCCACAGAGCAGGTGTGATGTGGTGGTGGATCATTCTCAGCGCTGCAGTGACACTGACGTGGTGGTGGTGTGTTAGTGTGTGTTGTGCTGGTGTAGAGTGGATCAGACACAGCAGTGCTGCTGGAGTTTTTAAACCCTGTGTCCACTCTCTGTCCACTCTGTGAGACACTCCTCCCTCGTTGGTCCACCTTGTAGATGTAGAGTCAGAGACAGTAGCTCATCTGTCGCTGCACAGTGTGTGTCGCTCGTCCTCTAGTCCTTCATCAGTGACACAGGACGCTGTCGGCTGGATGTTTTTGGTCGGTGGACTGTTCTCGGTCCAGACACTGAGGGGTTTAAAAACTCCAGCAGCACTGCTGTGTCTGATTCACTCTACACCAGCACAACACACACTAACACACCACCACCACGTCAGTGTCACTGCAGCGCTGAGAATGATCCACCACCACATCACACCTGCTCTGTGGGGGTCCTGAGCGCTGAGGAACAGGGGGAGAGGGGTAACAAAGTATGCAGAGCCACAGCTGGACTACAGGGAGAATGAGTAAAGTTTGGGCTGAGTTTGTGTCTGTGGTAGAAGGTAAACAGGAAGTGCTCCTTATTGCTTCTGTGGAAGGTGGAGGACTGTTTTCTTTTTTAAAACCTATTAAGACTAGTGTTTCTCTGTGTGACGTTGTGTAATGGAGTATCTGCATTTCTTCTGTTCTTTTTGAGTCTGAATGATCTTAAAGAAGTGTATTATCTCTATATCGCTGCTTCTTTTGTGACATGTAAAGTGCATTAGGTTCTGCATTGTGTTAGTGCCTCAGTGTCGGGCCGAAGGAAATGTTATTCTGCATCACGTAAGCTTTTTAAATCCAAGGATAAAAGTGATATTTTTAATTCTTTATATAAAAAAACACCAGCTCAAACATGTGCTACACTGAATTTACAGGATCCGTGTGTGACGTCGCTGTCTGACAAAACGTCTCGGGACAGAAGCTTCACAGGACGGAGGACACACTTTCTTAGCGTCTCAGTGTTAAAGGAACGTAACTGGATTACGACTGGACACAGAGTAAACGTTAGGAAATATATTTCTGATCTCAAACAGAGACACGAGGCTTTGTTCTGACAGCAACAACATTGTTCTTTTACCGTGGGAAGTGTCCGCGTCGATGTGATAACGTTTGATGAATGTGGAAATGATGGATGTTTTTGAATCAAGTCAATTCAGTGTATTCCTTATAAGGGTTAGAACAGGACTGTGGTAGAGAGACACTGAGAGAGAGAGAGAGAGAGAGAGAGAGAGAGAGAGAGAGAGAGAGAGAGAGAGGGAGAGAGAGAGAGAGGAGAGAGAGACAGAGAGAGAGGAGAGAGAGAGAGAGAGAGAGAGAGAGAGAGAGAGAGAGAGAGACGGAGAGAGGAGAGAGAGAGATAGAGAGAGAGAGAGAGAGATGAAATGTGGGTCACTGGTCTCAGTCCTGTTACATGAGCTGCACTTAGGAGGACAGGAGACGTACAAGGACATCTCTGAGGAAAAAAAACACTCTCCTTCAGTTCTTAAAGGGCCCATTTCCTCTATTTATCCTCATTTTTTTTTATTTTTCCTTGACTTTTATGACATTTGCCTGTTTTTTATTTATTTTATTATTATTTCATAATTCATTCACAAAATTATGTCTTCAACCTAAAGATGCTGTTTTTGTTACTGTGCCTTTAAGACGTTTATGTAAACCGACTGTGTTCTGATTGGCCGCCTCGTATTGTGCCTCATTCAGGAAGCACCTGTAAACCTCCACATTCGCTCAGTGTGAGTGGGCGGAGCTACACAGCTGTAAGCTATAAAGTATAGACACCTGTTGCTTCTCTGATGTCACAGAATGGGTGTGGCTTCAGTGCTATATGCTAAATAGGGCGATGTATGTATTTAACTGTGTTGATTCCTGTGACATCACAGAAACATCACACAGTAGATTCATTATGGACTGGCTTTAAAGGTCTGTGAGTTTATAGCAGTGCCGCAGTCACATCAAAGTGGAACATACAGGTGTGAAGACTTGTGATCTCAACTTTTCATGGTGTGTGTTGAAGGTGGATGTGTGTTTTGAAAACTACACGTTTATGTGTGGATACTTTGTTTGTTTATTTATTTATTTATTTTAATTTTTGGATGAACTACCTGAATTGATTCTTCTAATAAGAAAATAAAGTATTCAACCCACTGGGCTTAGTGTTAAATCTGGTGCTGATCAGTAAGGCAGCTCTGCTCTCTGAGTGTAGCCTCATTCACGCTGGTAATTAGTGAAAGAACACTGCTGGTGGAAAATACACACACACAATATGAATTCTTTAAGTGTTATGATGCATCTACACACACGCACACAAACACACACACACACACACAAACACACACACACACAAACACACACACACCCACACAAACACACACACAAACACACCCACACACACACACACAAACACACCCACACAAACACACACACAAACACACACACACGCACACAAACACACCCACACAAACACACACACAAACACACACACACGCACACAAACACACACAAACACACACACAAACACACACAAACACACACACACGCACACAAACACACACAAACACACACACAAACACACACACACAAACACACACACACAAACACACACACACACACAAACAAACACACACACACAAACACACACACACACAAACAAACACACACACACAAACACACACACACACACACAAACACACACGCACACACACAAACACACACACACACACACACACACAAACACACAAACACACACACACACACAAACAGACACACAAACACACACACAAACACACACGCACACACACAAACACACACACAAACACACACACACACAAACACACACACACAAAAAACACACACACACACAAACACACACACACAAACACACACACACAAAAAACACACACACACACAAACACACACACACACAAACACACACGCACACACACAAACACACACACAAACACATACACACACAAACACACACACAAACACACACACACACAAACACACATACAAACACACACACACAAAAAACACACACACACACAAACACACACACACACAAACACACGCACACAAACACACACACAAACACACACACAAACACACACACACACAAACACACACACACAAACACACACAAACACACACACACACAAACACACACACACACACACAAACATACACACAAACACACACACACACACACAAACACACACACACAAACACACACACAAACACACACAAACACACACACAAACACACACACAAACACACACACACACAAACACACACACAAACACACACACACACATTTTAAAATAATATTTTAGACCCCTTTAAAGGGAAAGTCTACAGTTGTGGGGAACTGCAGTTCTCTCTGGTTGTTTACGTTCAGAAGCTAAGTGTCTTTAAGGTGGAATGTGTGTGTTTGAGGGAAAAAGTAACAGTTGTTTGTACGCGGCTGAAGTGTAAGTCGTCTAAGTGTTTATTCACTGTTTGAATTCCCCAGGAACTCATGTAACTCGAGGTGTTTAGTTTTGTAGCACTGTCGCTAACGCAGTTAGCCCTCTGAGTTTGAGCAGGAATAGAGCAACATCCTCTTTCAGGTCATGCTTTTTAGGGTTTGGAGTCTCTCCGTTGTCTAAAACTACTCCAGAGAGACAGAGACTAGTATACCAGCTGAGCCAGTTTGTCTTTTCACTCATTTACAAACACAGGGGCTTCGTAAACACATTAGACACAAATCCACTGCTGAGCGGCACATGGTGAGGAAACATCTTCTGAATTTTATTTAAAGCGTTTTTTAATTACAGTCATGAACTATGCCTTTAACAGTGTGTTTTTTCCACAGTGTTGGCCCTTTAACCCTGTCTCTGAGCGCTCTCGTGTTCTGAGAGGGACAGGGGTCAAATAGAAACAGTGTAACAGCATGTGTGTGTTTTTTCTCTGTGCTTTAGAGGGCAGTCTCGCTGGGACAGTTACACTGAGAGATGGGCTGGGTGTTGTATGTTAGTGTAGTCAGTAATAACAGACAGAGGGAGCAGGAGAGTGGGCTTTGACCCCCCCCCCCCCGAGTTCAGAATGCTGTTAACATAAATAAATATATACCCTTATCAGCCACAAGATTAAAAACACTGATTAACTGTTTATTATGGCTTTCGCCGAGAGCTTGAGTGAGGGCAGGAGAAATGATGTTTTGCTCAGAATGCCTTCAAAACTCAGGTCTTGTGTGGTGTTCCCTGTGCGCAGTGGTAAGTACCAAGCACACGGGGCGCGAGGAAGGATGACCGATGACCAGGGAGAGGGTCATGGGTGAAGACGAGACCGCCTGAAGAGCTACTGCTACGAAGCTCACAGCAGACAGTTCAGAACATCCAAGCTTGGTCCTGGAGTGTGTTGGAGGTTTGCTGATGCTCCATGTTCCATTAGGAAATTTGGACACTTGGTAACAACACACACACGCCATGTATGGTACCACTTTCACATAAGATTACAGTTATAACTGTTTATAAATGGTTTAAAAACATGTTTATTACATTGTATTGATTATGAATATGTTGTCACCTTAAAGGTCATTAATAATTGTTTGTTGTTTAATAGTCAAAGCTCAGACCTGAGGATGAGGATTTAGTCGTTGTCTAAAAACAACACTTAGTCGCTGGTTCATTCATTAAAGGGTTAAAGATACCAGCAAATCTGAGCTGGAGCTGACGGGGTTAATGTCGACTGACGGAGGACACACAGTGAGATCTGAGGTTTAACTGCAGATGGATGTGGGTTCACTATTTGGCAAAGAAGAAGTCACAGTCGCTCTTTCTAGCTGTGTGTTATAACTGATTATTAATGACTATTAATGGATTAACAACATAGTTAATAACTGTTAATAAAGAGATTTATAACCTTTTATAAACGTTTATGAGTGTAGTTTGATCATAAAGTGGTACTTTTTTGGTTTTTTTTCCCTGTGGAAATGTGATGTTAATGAAGTATATTTAACACATTTCTTTCTTTGCGTTTGTTTCAGCTTCGTGATGGGACCCTTTTTCTTCAATAGCTTTGTTTATAACAGAAATAAAGGCTTTATAAAGGATCTCTGTGGCTCTGTGGAGACTGGTTTATTTTAAAACCTCACATTGAAGTCATTGAACAAACATCATCACTGTGAACCACTCACTGCACAAACAGGATGCTCAATGCCCCTGGGCTGTAGAGCAGTGATGGGTCTCTGTCCTGTAGCTTTAGGAAGAGCGTGAGTGAGTGTCAGATCTAATCCAGTGTCAGCACCTGACCCCTCTACTGTACCGTGTATTCGATTGCCATCAAATTCCCACAGCAATGTTCCAGCATCAGTTCCTGGAGGAGTAGAAACTGTAACCGCAGCAAATGAGGTGTAACACCTTCTTAAAGCGCTCGGCTTTGACGAGTCGGTGTCTGAAAACTTTTGGACAGTGGAGAATTGGACTTAAAAACAATGAAGAACTAAGGCCTTAAAAACCCGTTTCCCTCCCGTCTCCGCTTCTTCTGCTGATTACAGGGATCAGGATTCGAGGCAGTGAAGATACAGGGCTCTGTGTGATGTGAGGACACTCTGTGGTCCTGAGCCAGCAGCTCTGTCACCATGGCAACAGTCTGCATAGCAACCGCTCCGTCTCCACTTAGTTACAGCACAGCACACCTTTTTTTAACCCCAACACAAGACCTTCGCCCACATTTATATCAGCCCTCATCCCCCACTCAGTCTCAGTGCAACCCCACACACACACACACACACACACACACACACACTCACACACTCACACACACACACACACACACACACACACACACACACACACGCGATTTCCCTGAGTATTTGAAATGAGAGATACATCAGCTCTCTCTTTCTCTGCAGTGCTGCTTTTGTTTCCGCTGCATCAGCATGTTCCAGCTCTATCTCAGAGAGAGAGAGAGAGAGAGAGAGAGAGAGAGACACTGAACTGTAAATATGTTCTGTATCTCTGTGAGGAGTGTACTGCTGTGTCCTGTGTTTGTGAGGGGCATCACCCTGCAGCACAGTGAAGTTCCGCTGATGAACGGGATCGTTATTCTGCTCTTGGCCGCTAGGTGGGAGTGCAGAGCGGGTGCAGATGATCACACGGAGCAGCAGAGACCCGCCTCTGCTTCAAACTCAGAGCCAGAACCAGAATCAGAACCAAAACTAGAGACCGAACTAATAGAATAATAACAACCAGAACCAGAATCATAACATGCACCAGACCCAGAGCCAGAACTGGAACCAGAGCCAGAACCGGCACCAGAGACAGAACCTGAACTCTGTAAAATAATAATAATAATAATAAGAAGAAGAAGAAGAAGAAGAAGAAGAAGAGATAAAAATGTATATTTTCTATTGTTTAACAGCAAAAAGCAACAAGAACAATAATAATAATAAATCACCATCACAACAACAAATAAATATAAAAAAATAAATAAATCATCATCATCACATCAACAATAATAATTGTAAATAATAATAATAATAATAATAATAATAATAAAAATAAAACTAAATAATAAGTTAAATAGCGCCTTTCACAAACCCAAGGTGCTTTACATAGAAGAAAAAAAAGATGTGTGTGTGTGTGTGTGTGTGTGTATGTGTGTGTGTAGGTGTGTGTGTGTGTGTGTGTGTATGTGTGTGTGTGTGTGTGTGTGTGTATGTGTGTGTGTAGGTGTGTGTGTGTGTGTGTGTGTATGTGTGTGTGTGTGTGTGTGTGTGTATGTGTGTGTGTGTGTGTGTGTGTGTGTGTGTGTATGTGTGTGTGTGTGTGTATGTGTGTAACTTACAGCCCCCCCCCCCCCCCCCAACACACACACATACACACACACACACAAAGAGGAAAAGAGTAAAGTTTTAAGATCTGAAGGACAACAGTGACGTAGAGTTACGAAGAGAGGACGGTAGAGAATTCCAAAGTTTGGGGACAGCAGCACTGAAAGATCTGCCACTCAAAATATAACAGTAATAATAACAATAATAATAATAATAATAATAATAATAATAATAATAATAATCCTGGTGAAAAACTGAAAACGTCAGGAGACCTGTCCCTTGCTGTGGTCAGAGGAGCTGTCCGGCCCCTGGTGCTGATTATTTCTGTCTAATGCTTCTAAACGTTGTCTTTTGTTGGTTAAAACCCTGTTATTGTTCCATACGTAACTACATTTATTATTATATGTTTAAAGATATATTAATATGACTGTGCTATTTCTCATTATAGCAGTTCCTCCATATGCCCACACGAGGGCAGTGTTTACCAATAAATCTTTCAGAGAACGTCCAGCTTGAAGTCCTATTACCAAAAGCGAAGCTCCAGCCAATCACGGTCGAGGTGGGCGTGTCTTATTTTTTATTTTTTTGCAGAAACCCAGGGCTGGAATCAGCGCTTTTAATAAACGTCTTCTCAAGGAATAACACAATAATCCACCGCTCTCTGTCTCTCCTTCAAGGATCCTCTCCGAAACCGTGTGGACAATGTCTCACCGCCCCGAGGCAGGACATCTGTGGACAGCCTGTGTGTTTGTGCTCTCCTTTTGTGCCGAGAACGTGATGTCCCGTCAGATCGTCTACTCCGTGCCCGAGGAGGCGAGTCCGGGGACGATCGTAGGAAACATAGCCAAGGATCTGAACTTGAGACTGGACGAGCTGGAGTCTCGCGGGCTGAGGATCGTCTCGACGTCGTATAAGCAACGTTTCGACGTCAATGTGAAGACCGGAGGCTTGTTCGTGCGTGAGGCCATCGACAGAGAGGAGCTGTGCCCTAACAGCGAGGTGTGCACGGAGAGCTTGGAGGCTATAGTCAGTGACCCACTGCATGTGTACAGTGTGGAGGTGAAGATCGTGGATATTAATGATAACACGCCCATGTTTCCAGGGAAATCTCAACACATTCCCATTTCTGAGCTGACTTTTCCAGGAGCCAAGTTCCCTTTGGTGAGTGCGGAAGATCTGGATGTGGGAATCAATTCTGTAGCATCTTATAAACTCTCAGCCAATCCTCATTTCGCTCTGGAGGTCCATACAGACGCTGAGGGGGGGCCTTCTGCGGAGCTGGTGCTGCAGAAAGCCCTAGACAGAGAAAAGCAAGCGGAGATCCAGCTCATATTGACCGCTGTCGATGGTGGGAGACCAGCGCGGTCAGGAACAACCCGTATTATCATCAGTGTGTTGGACGCCAATGATAACGCCCCTACATTTGCCCGGGCAGTGTACAAAGCTCGGGTTCTTGAAGATGTAGCCGTAGGTTCCACCATATTAAAGCTAAACGCCACTGATCCGGATGATGGCATCAATGGGGAGGTCATCTACACCTTCAAACAAGGTCAGAAAGGCATCTCCAACAAATTCAGCATTGACAGCAGCACTGGGGACATAACCATAGCCGGGGCTTTAGATTATGAAGATGTTAATGCCTATGAAATACGTGTAGAGGCTCGAGACAAAGGCCACAGCCCACTAGCGTCCCATTGCAAAGTGTTAGTTGAAGTTCTAGACATAAACGACAACGCACCGGACATCAAACTCTCCTCTCTACTGGACAGTGTACGCGAGGACGCCAAAAAGGGCACCGTCATAGCGTTCATCACCGTCCAGGACAAGGACGGAGGCAGCAATGGGAAAGTCCACTGCTCCG
>NC_089817.1:34042495-34104995 GCF_029633855.1 Hoplias malabaricus
TAATGCGCCTGCTTTCTCCAAGTCTGTGTACAAAGCTGCAGTTCCAGAAAACACTGGCCCTGGGTCAGTCATTTTAAAGCTAAACGCATCCGATCTGGACGAGGGCATGAACAGTGAAGTGACATATTCATTCAAACAAGGCCAGAAGGGGATAGCAGAGAAGTTTGCCATTGATTCAAGCAGCGGAGAGATGACCGTGATTGGACAGTTGGACTATGAGAGCACAGGTGCTTATGAGATTCGAGTGGAAGCTCGAGATGGAGGATCTACTCCTCTAGCATCACATTGTAAAGTCTTAGTGGAGATAGTGGACGTGAACGACAACGCACCGGACATCAAACTCTCCTCTCTACTGGACAGTGTACGCGAGGACGCCAAAAAGGGCACCGTCATCGCACTGATCACCATCCAGGACAAGGACGGAGGCAGCAATGGGAAAGTCCACTGCTCCGTTTCCAAGAACTCTCCCTTCGTGCTGGAGTCCACCCAAGGCAAGTACTACTCTCTGGTTCTGGACGGGACCCTCGACCGAGAAGAGCACGAGCTCTACAACGTGTCCATCACAGCCACAGACGAAGGAGCGCCGCCTCTGTCCAGCACCACCGTGGTCACCGTCCGCGTTTCTGACGTCAACGACAACCCACCTCGCTTCTCGCTGCCGTCGGTAGATGCCTACGTGAAGGAGAACAGTCCAGCGGGTGGTCTCATAGCAGTGGTCTCAGCGCAGGACAGGGACACGGGTGAGAACGCACACCTTTCCTATTCATTACTCTCCAGCCCTGACCTGCCCGTGTCCTCGGCCGTGAGCATCAACTCTGAGAGCGGAGAGATCTACAGCATGCAGTCCTTCAACTACGAGGAGCTGAAGCGCTTCCGGTTCCAGGTGCAGGCCACGGACAGCGGCTCTCCTCCTCTGAGCAGCAACGTGAGCGTGAGCGTGTTCGTCCTGGACGAGAACGACAACAGCCCCGTTCTTCTAGCTCCTTACTCTGAAGCCGGCTCAGTGAGCACCGAGAGCGTCCCCTACTCTGCTGAGGCGGGCTACTTTGTGGCTAAAGTGCGAGCGGTGGACGCAGACTGTGGCTACAACGCGCTGCTGTCTTATCACCTCACTGAAGCTAAGGGCACTAACCTGTTCCGCATCGGGAGCAGCTCCGGAGAGATCAGGACTAAGAGACGCATGAGCGACAACGACCTGAAGAGCCACGCGCTCGTGGTGACGGTGAGCGACCACGGAGAGCCCTCCCTCTCGGCCACGGCCAGCGTGGAGGTGGTGGTGGTGGAGAACGTGGAGCGCGTGCAGCCTTCCCTAAGACAGGTGCCGCTGAAGGAGGAGGCTTTCTCTGATCTGAACCTGTATCTGCTCATCGCTATCGTCTCGGTGTCGGGGCTCTTCCTGCTGAGCCTCGCGGCTTTAGCGGCGGCCAGATGCTGCGGCTCCGGGGGCGCTTTGGGCTCCTGCGGCGCTCCGGTGGTCACCGCGCACCCTGACGGGAGCTGGTCTTACTCCAAAGCCACTCAGCAGTACGACGTGTGCTTCAGCTCGGACACGCTGAAGAGTGACGTGGTGGTCTTCCCCTCGCCGTTCCCTCCGCCTGCAGACGCAGAGCTCATCAGCATCAACGGAGGAGACACCTTCACACGGGGACACACCCTCACCAGCGCCGGGAAGGTAAGGCTTTAAACTGTTGTGCTGTGAAGGGGATATTTCTTGGTTCTCACACTTTCAGCACCACTCTGTGGAGAGCGACAGGCACCAGCTTCTCTCAGGAGGGTGTTTTGTGAGAATGTAATGTTTAATTCTGTTTCTCCTCTCAGTGAGAGTGAGAGTGGACAACATTCTCACCTCGCTCTTTAGTTTGTTTCAGGGGTTAGTAACATTTCTTTCTCCTTGTTATTGTTATTAATAATAATGTCTATTAAGGCCGCACGGTCTGTGGAGTCCGTTCCTTAAGCTGTTCCCTGTAGCTGTAAGGTCTAAGGGTTTTCTCTATGTTTTGGTGTGGGTTTCTTCCGGGTACTTTGGTTTCCACGACAGGAAGTTGGTAAACTCTCAGAATATGAGGTATTCTACAGGTATATTATTGTCACAAAAGGAACAAACAGTGTAGTGTATCTTTAAAGGTACAAACAGTGTAGTGTAATTTTAAAGTTACAAACAGTGTAGTGTATCTTTAAAGGTACAAACAGTGTAGTGTATCTTTAAAGGTACAAACAGTGTAGTGTATCTTTAAACATATAAACAGTGTAGTGTTTCTTTAAAGCTACAAACAGTGTAGTGTATCTTTAAACATATAAACAGTGTAGTGTTTCTTTAAAGCTACAAACAGTGTAGTGTATCTTTAAAGCTACAAACAGTGTAGTGTATCTTTAAAGCTACAAACAGTGTAATGTATCTTTAAACGTACAAACAGTGTAG
Source organism: Hoplias malabaricus (assembly GCF_029633855.1). Taxonomy (NCBI): domain Eukaryota; kingdom Metazoa; phylum Chordata; class Actinopteri; order Characiformes; family Erythrinidae; genus Hoplias; species Hoplias malabaricus. The sequence continues at coordinate 34,044,915 of NC_089817.1, forward strand.
TGTATCTTTAAAGCTACAAACAGTGTAGTGTATCTTTAAACGTATAAACAGTGTAGTGTATCTTTAAACGTACAAACAGTGTAGTGTATCTTTAAAGGTACAAACAGTGTAGTGTATCTTTAAAGGTACAAACAGTGTAGTGCATCTTTAAAGCTACAAACAGTGTATTGCATCTTTAAAGGTACAAAGAGTGTAGTGTATCTTTAAAGGTACAAACAGTGTAGTGTATCTTTAAAGCTACAAACAGTGTAGTGTATCTTTAAAGCTACAAACAGTGTAGTGTACCTTTAAACGTACAAACAGTGTAGTGTATCTTTAAACGTACAAACAGTGTAGTGTATCTTTAAAGCTACAAACACTGTAGTGTATCTTTAAAGCTACTAACAGTGCAGTGTATCTTTAAAGCTACAAACAGTGTAGTGTACCTTTAAACGTACAAACAGTGTAGTGTATCTTTAAACGTACAAACAGTGTAGTGTATCTTTAAAGCTACAAACACTGTAGTGTATCTTTAAAGCTACTAACAGTGCAGTGTATCTTTACAGCTACAAACAGTGTAGTGTATCTTTAAAGGTACAAACAGTGTAGTGTAATTTTAAAGTTACAAACAGTGTAGTGTATCTTTAAAGGTACAAAGAGTGTAGTGTATCTTTAAACGTACACACAGTGTAGTGTATCTTTAAAGCTACAAACAGTGTAATGTATCTTTAAACGTACAAACAGTGTAGTGTATCTTTAAAGCTACAAACAGTGTAGTGTATCTTTAAACGTATAAACAGTGTAGTGTATCTTTAAACGTATAAACAGTGTAGTGTATCTTTAAAGGTACAAACAGTGTAGTGTATCTTTAAAGGTACAAACAGTGTAGTGCATCTTTAAAGCTACAAACAGTGTATTGCATCTTTAAAGGTACAAAGAGTGTAGTGTATCTTTAAAGGTACAAACAGTGTAGTGTATCTTTAAAGCTACAAACAGTGTAGTGTATCTTTAAAGCTACAAACAGTGTAGTGTACCTTTAAACGTACAAACAGTGTAGTGTATCTTTAAACGTACAAACAGTGTAGTGTATCTTTAAAGCTACAAACACTGTAGTGTATCTTTAAAGCTACTAACAGTGCAGTGTATCTTTACAGCTACAAACAGTGTAGTGTATCTTTAAAGGTACAAAGAGTGTAGTGTAATTTTAAAGGTACAAACAGTGTAGTGTATCTTTAAACATATAAACAGTGTAGTGTATCTTTAAAGGTACAAACAGTGTAGTGTAATTTTAAAGGTACAAACAGTGTAGTTTATCTTTAAATCTACAAACAGTGTAGTGTATCTTAAAAGCTACAAACAGTGTAGTGTATCTATAAAGCTACAAACAGTGTAGTGTATCTTTAAAGCTACAAACAGTGTAGTGTATCTTTAAAGCTACAAACAGTGTAGTGTATCTTTAAAGCTACAAACAGTGTAGTGTATCTTTAAACGTATAAACAGTGAAGTGTATCTTTAAAGGTACAAACAGTGTAGTGTATCTTTAAAGCTACAAAGAGTGTAGTGTATCTTTAAACGTACAGACAGTGTAGTGTATCTTTAAAGCTACAAACAGTGTAGTGTATCTTTAAAGCTACAAACAGTGTAGTGTATCTTTAAAGCTACAAACATTGTAGTGCATCTTTAAAGGTACAAACAGTGTAGTGCATCTTTAAAGCTACAAACAGTGTAGTGCATCTTTAAAGGTACAAACAGTGTAGTGTATCTTTAAAGGTACAAACAGTGTAGTGTATCTTTAAAGCTACAAACAGTGTATTGTATCTTTAAACATATAAACAGTGTAGTGTTTCTTTAAAGCTTCAAACAGTGTAGTGTATCTTTAAAGGTACAAACAGTGTAGTGTATCTTAAAAGCTACAAACAGTGTAGTGTATCTTTAAAGGTACAAACAGTGTAGTGTATCTTTAAAGCTACAAACAGTGTAGTGTATCTTTAAACGTATAAACAGTGTAGTGTATCTTTAAAGGTACAAACAGTGTAGTTTATCTTTAAATCTACAAACACTGTAGTGTATCTTTAAAGCTATAAACAGTGTAGTGTATCTTTAAAGCTACAAACAGTGTAGTGTATCTTTAAACATATAAACAGTGTAGTGTATCTTTAAAGCTACAAACAGTGTAGTGTATCTTTAAAGCTACAAACCGTGTAGTGTATCTTTAAAGCTACAAACAGTGTAGTGTATTTTTAAAGCTACAAACAGTCAAGTGTATCTTTAAAGGTACAAACAGTGTAGTGTATCTTTAAAGCTACAAACAGTGTAGTGTATCTTTAAAGCTACAAACAGTGTAGTGTATCTTTAAACGTACAGACAGTGTAGTGTATCTTTAAAGCTACAAAAATTGTAGTGTATCTTTAAAGCTACAAACAGTGTAGTGTATCTTTAAAGCTACAAACAGTGTAGTGTATCTTTAAAGCTACAAACAGTGTAATGTATCTTTAAACGTACAAACAGTGTAGTGTATCTTTAAAGCTACAAACAGTGTAGTGTATCTTTAAACGTATAAACAGTGTAGTGTATCTTTAAACGTATAAACAGTGTAGTGTATCTTTAAAGGTACAAACAGTGTAGTGTATCTTTAAAGGTACAAACAGTGTAGTGCATCTTTAAAGCTACAAACAGTGTATTGCATCTTTAAAGGTACAAAGAGTGTAGTGTATCTTTAAAGGTACAAACAGTGTAGTGTATCTTTAAAGCTACAAACAGTGTAGTGTATCTTTAAAGCTACAAACAGTGTAGTGTACCTTTAAACGTACAAACAGTGTAGTGTATCTTTAAACGTACAAACAGTGTAGTGTATCTTTAAAGCTACAAACACTGTAGTGTATCTTTAAAGCTACTAACAGTGCAGTGTATCTTTAAAGCTACAAACAGTGTAGTGTACCTTTAAACGTACAAACAGTGTAGTGTATCTTTAAACGTACAAACAGTGTAGTGTATCTTTAAAGCTACAAACACTGTAGTGTATCTTTAAAGCTACTAACAGTGCAGTGTATCTTTACAGCTACAAACAGTGTAGTGTATCTTTAAAGGTACAAACAGTGTAGTGTAATTTTAAAGTTACAAACAGTGTAGTGTATCTTTAAAGGTACAAAGAGTGTAGTGTATCTTTAAACGTACAAACAGTGTAGTGTATCTTTAAAGCTACAAACAGTGTAATGTATCTTTAAACGTACAAACAGTGTAGTGTATCTTTAAAGCTACAAACAGTGTAGTGTATCTTTAAACGTATAAACAGTGTAGTGTATCTTTAAACGTATAAACAGTGTAGTGTATCTTTAAAGGTACAAACAGTGTAGTGCATCTTTAAAGCTACAAACAGTGTATTGCATCTTTAAAGGTACAAAGAGTGTAGTGTATCTTTAAAGGTACAAACAGTGTAGTGTATCTTTAAAGCTACAAACAGTGTAGTGTATCTTTAAAGCTACAAACAGTGTAGTGTACCTTTAAACGTACAAACAGTGTAGTGTATCTTTAAACGTACAAACAGTGTAGTGTATCTTTAAAGCTACAAACACTGTAGTGTATCTTTAAAGCTACTAACAGTGCAGTGTATCTTTACAGCTACAAACAGTGTAGTGTATCTTTAAAGGTACAAAGAGTGTAGTGTAATTTTAAAGGTACAAACAGTGTAGTGTATCTTTAAACATATAAACAGTGTAGTGTATCTTTAAAGGTACAAACAGTGTAGTGTAATTTTAAAGGTACAAACAGTGTAGTTTATCTTTAAATCTACAAACAGTGTAGTGTATCTTAAAAGCTACAAACAGTGTAGTGTATCTATAAAGCTACAAACAGTGTAGTGTATCTTTAAAGCTACAAACAGTGTAGTGTATCTTTAAAGCTACAAACAGTGTAGTGTATCTTTAAAGCTACAAACAGTGTAGTGTATCTTTAAACGTATAAACAGTGAAGTGTATCTTTAAAGGTACAAACAGTGTAGTGTATCTTTAAAGCTACAAACAGTGTAGTGTATCTTTAAACGTACAGACAGTGTAGTGTATCTTTAAAGCTACAAACAGTGTAGTGTATCTTTAAAGCTACAAACAGTGTAGTGTATCTTTAAAGCTACAAACATTGTAGTGCATCTTTAAAGGTACAAACAGTGTAGTGCATCTTTAAAGCTACAAACAGTGTAGTGCATCTTTAAAGGTACAAACAGTGTAGTGTATCTTTAAAGGTACAAACAGTGTAGTGTATCTTTAAAGCTACAAACAGTGTATTGTATCTTTAAACATATAAACAGTGTAGTGTTTCTTTAAAGCTTCAAACAGTGTAGTGTATCTTTAAAGGTACAAACAGTGTAGTGTATCTTAAAAGCTACAAACAGTGTAGTGTATCTTTAAAGGTACAAACAGTGTAGTGTATCTTTAAAGCTACAAACAGTGTAGTGTATCTTTAAACGTATAAACAGTGTAGTGTATCTTTAAAGGTACAAACAGTGTAGTTTATCTTTAAATCTACAAACACTGTAGTGTATCTTTAAAGCTATAAACAGTGTAGTGTATCTTTAAAGCTACAAACAGTGTAGTGTATCTTTAAACATATAAACAGTGTAGTGTATCTTTAAAGCTACAAACAGTGTAGTGTATCTTTAAAGCTACAAACCGTGTAGTGTATCTTTAAAGCTACAAACAGTGTAGTGTATTTTTAAAGCTACAAACAGTCAAGTGTATCTTTAAAGGTACAAACAGTGTAGTGTATCTTTAAAGCTACAAACAGTGTAGTGTATCTTTAAAGCTACAAACAGTGAAGTGTATCTTTAAAGGTACAAACAGTGTAGTGTATCTTTAAAGCTACAAACAGTGTAGTGTATCTTTAAACGTACAGACAGTGTAGTGTATCTTTAAAGCTACAAAAATTGTAGTGTATCTTTAAAGCTACAAACAGTGTAGTGTATCTTTAAAGCTACAAACAGTGTAGTGTATCTTTAAAGCTACAAACAGTGTAGTGTATCTTTAAAGGTACAAACAGTGTAGTGTATCTTTAAAGCTACAAACAGTGTAGTGTATCTTTAAACGTACAGACAGTGTAGTGTATCTTTAAAGCTACAAACAGTGAAGTGTATCTTTAAAGGTACAAACAGTGTAGTGTATCTTTAAAGCTACAAACAGTGTAGTGTATCTTTAAACGTACAGACAGTGTAGTGTATCTTTAAAGCTACAAAAATTGTAGTGTATCTTTAAAGCTACAAACAGTGTAGTTAATCTTTAAAGGTACAAACAGTGTAGTGCATCTTTAAAGCTACAAACAGTGTAGTGCATCTTTAAAGCTACAAACAGTGAAGTGTATCTTTAAACGTACAGACAGTGTAGTGTATCTTTAAAGCTACAAAAATTGTAGTGTATCTTTAAAGCTACAAACAGTGTAGTTAATCTTTAAAGGTACAAACAGTGTAGTGTATCTTTAAACGTACAGACAGTGTAGTGTATCTTTAAAGCTACAAAAATTGTAGTGTATCTTTAAAGCTACAAACAGTGTAGTTAATCTTTAAAGGTACAAACAGTGTAGTGTATCTTTAAACGTACAGACAGTGTAGTGTATCTTTAAAGCTACAAAAATTGTAGTGTATCTTTAAAGCTACAAACAGTGTAGTTAATCTTTAAAGCTACAAACAGTGTAGTGTATCTTTAAACGTACAGACAGTGTAGTGTATCTTTAAAGCTACAAAAATTGTAGTGTATCTTTAAAGCTACAAACAGTGTAGTTAATCTTTAAAGGTACAAACAGTGTAGTGCATCTTTAAAGCTACAAACAGTGAAGTGTATATTTAAAGGTACAAACAGTGTAGTGTATCTTTAAAGCTACAAACAGTGTAGTGTATCTTTAAAGGTACAAACAGTGTAGTGTATCTTTAAAGATACAGCAGTGTAGTGTATCTTTAAAGGTACAAACAGCGTAGTGTGTCTTTAAAGCTACAAACAGTGTATTGTATCTTTAAACATATAAACAGTGTAGTGTTTCTTTAAAGCTTCAAACAGTGTAGTGTATCTTTAAAGGTACAAACAGTGTAGTGTATCTTAAAAGCTACAAACAGTGTAGTGTATCTTTAAAGGTACAAACAGTGTAGTGTATCTTTAAAGCTACAAACAGTGTAGTGTATCTTTAAACGTATAAACAGTGTAGTGTATCTTTAAAGGTACAAACAGTGTAGTTTATCTTTAAATCTACAAACACTGTAGTGTATCTTTAAAGCTATAAACAGTGTAGTGTATCTTTAAAGCTACAAACAGTGTAGTGTATCTTTAAACATATAAACAGTGTAGTGTATCTTTAAAGCTACAAACAGTGTAGTGTATCTTTAAAGCTACAAACCGTGTAGTGTATCTTTAAAGCTACAAACAGTGTAGTGTATTTTTAAAGCTACAAACAGTCAAGTGTATCTTTAAAGGTACAAACAGTGTAGTGTATCTTTAAAGCTACAAACAGTGTAGTGTATCTTTAAAGCTACAAACAGTGAAGTGTATCTTTAAAGGTACAAACAGTGTAGTGTATCTTTAAAGCTACAAACAGTGTAGTGTATCTTTAAACGTACAGACAGTGTAGTGTATCTTTAAAGCTACAAAAATTGTAGTGTATCTTTAAAGCTACAAACAGTGTAGTGTATCTTTAAAGCTACAAACAGTGTAGTGTATCTTTAAAGCTACAAACAGTGTAGTGTATCTTTAAAGGTACAAACAGTGTAGTGTATCTTTAAAGCTACAAACAGTGTAGTGTATCTTTAAACGTACAGACAGTGTAGTGTATCTTTAAAGCTACAAACAGTGAAGTGTATCTTTAAAGGTACAAACAGTGTAGTGTATCTTTAAAGCTACAAACAGTGTAGTGTATCTTTAAACGTACAGACAGTGTAGTGTATCTTTAAAGCTACAAAAATTGTAGTGTATCTTTAAAGCTACAAACAGTGTAGTTAATCTTTAAAGGTACAAACAGTGTAGTGCATCTTTAAAGCTACAAACAGTGTAGTGCATCTTTAAAGCTACAAACAGTGAAGTGTATCTTTAAACGTACAGACAGTGTAGTGTATCTTTAAAGCTACAAAAATTGTAGTGTATCTTTAAAGCTACAAACAGTGTAGTTAATCTTTAAAGGTACAAACAGTGTAGTGTATCTTTAAACGTACAGACAGTGTAGTGTATCTTTAAAGCTACAAAAATTGTAGTGTATCTTTAAAGCTACAAACAGTGTAGTTAATCTTTAAAGGTACAAACAGTGTAGTGTATCTTTAAACGTACAGACAGTGTAGTGTATCTTTAAAGCTACAAAAATTGTAGTGTATCTTTAAAGCTACAAACAGTGTAGTTAATCTTTAAAGCTACAAACAGTGTAGTGTATCTTTAAACGTACAGACAGTGTAGTGTATCTTTAAAGCTACAAAAATTGTAGTGTATCTTTAAAGCTACAAACAGTGTAGTTAATCTTTAAAGGTACAAACAGTGTAGTGCATCTTTAAAGCTACAAACAGTGAAGTGTATATTTAAAGGTACAAACAGTGTAGTGTATCTTTAAAGCTACAAACAGTGTAGTGTATCTTTAAAGGTACAAACAGTGTAGTGTATCTTTAAAGATACAGCAGTGTAGTGTATCTTTAAAGGTACAAACAGCGTAGTGTGTCTTTAAAGGTTCAGACAGTGTAGTGTATCTTTAAAGCTACAAAAATTGTAGTGTATCTTTAAAGCTACAAACAGTGTAGTTAATCTTTAAAGGTACAAACAGTGTAGTGTATCTTTAAAGATACAGCAGTGTAGTGTATCTTTAAAGCTACAAACAGTGTAGTGTATCTTTAAACGTACAGACAGTGTAGTGTATCTTTAAAGCTACAAAAATTGTAGTGTATCTTTAAAGCTACAAACAGTGTAGTTAATCTTTAAAGGTACAAACAGTGTAGTGCATCTTTAAAGCTACAAACAGTGAAGTGTATATTTAAAGGTACAAACAGTGTAGTGTATCTTTAAAGCTACAAACAGTGTAGTGTATCTTTAAAGGTACAAACAGTGTAGTGTATCTTTAAAGATACAGCAGTGTAGTGTATCTTTAAAGGTACAAACAGCGTAGTGTGTCTTTAAAGGTTCAGACAATGTAGTGTATCTTTAAAGGTACAAACAGTGTAGTGTATCTTTAAACGTACAAACAGTGTAGTGTATCTTTAAAGGTACAAACAGCGTAGTGTGTCTTTAAAGCTACAAACAGTGTAGTGTATCTTTAAACGTACAAACAGTGTAGTGTATCTTTTAAAGCTACAAACAGTGTAGTGCATCTTTAAAGCTACAAACACTGTGGTGTATCTTTAAAGCTACAAACAGTGAAGTGTATCTTTAAAGGTACAGCAGTGGTGTTAGAGTCCAGTTGTGTTCCTAAAGGTTCATTACATTCTCTTCTCCAGAAGGAGAGGGGGATCTCTGTAATCTTTCATTATACAACTGTGGAGAATAAAAGAACACAATAAAAGTCCTGGAGATGAAACGGGGCGAATGACATTAATGATCTACAATGAATATAGTCTATGGTGCTGTAACGTTCCCTAAATAAAGGTAGAGAATATGTTCCCTTGAGGGTACCACCATAGTGACAGTGAGCGAGTGTAGTTGGAGTGGCTGTGTGTGTGTGTGTGTGTGTGTGTGTGTGGCGCCCCGTGATGGACTGGTGCCTTGCGTTCAGTGACTCTGCGTAGGAACGAAAAGTTTATTATGGAATAAGCCTGAGAGCCTTTTAAGGGGTTTTTAATGTACATTTTATTACACAATATGCACCATAAGGGGGTCCAGGAGGTCCAGGGTCCCTGCCTCGCACCACGACCCCAGACCCATGCTGCCCTGGTCAGGAGGAAGCACTTAGAAAACATGAATGGATGAATATAACACCCATAACACTGTATCACTTTAAACACTGTTCATCAGCGCACTGCAACAGACCAACACCAAAGTGAATACGAGCTGTCAGCAGAGATTCATTATGAATATTACCCCTCACGCGGTTAGGGAAACGTCTAGCTGAAGTTATTGCATCTCGTTTTTAGAGCTACGTGTGACGTCACGTGACCTTGACACAGTTGAGGTGGAAATGTGCAGAGCTTGCTTTAGTTGGAGTTGATGTGTTTGTTTCAGCTGTTGTTGGTTTATTGGGTGTTTATTTGTTGATTTTGTTGTTGTGGTGGTGTCTGGAGACTCCAGTTTTTCCCGGGAGCTTCTGGATCACCTTCCTCTTCGTTATTCAACAGCAGTGACATCAGGGCTTCTCCTTCCCCATGTGTTTCTCCTGCATACATTTGCTTACTATCAGTTCTTACATTTCCACTATCTATTAGCGCAGTGGTTTATTAATAATCTGGAGCTAGAAACGTGTCCAACAGTCCTCCCACTGATTAAACTCATCATCACCGTCCTCTCTTTCAGTTCCCGTAGCTTTGGGAAGCACTGTCTTGAGGTAACACACTTTATTCGGGTGAAAATGATGCACAGACACAACTCTAAAGCCTGTTTACCTCAGCACTGCTCTTCAAACATGAAAACTGGACACTGGAGGTCGCTGTTGACCATGAGAATGAAGATCAGCACCTCCTTCCTGGAGCAGACCCCACCTTTCTGTTTACGCAGAGAAGAAAGGAGAAGGAGGAGGAGGAGGAAGAGGAGACAGAGCTTCTGTCGTTCATAAACCAGCCACAGCTGTGTTATTACTATATAATTACAGAGTAATACAGCAGGATAATGGCTCTACTAGTTCTGGGACCATATCCCTGTCTTTTGTTCCTCCTTCTCCTGTCTTTCCTGGATGTATCTCTGACTCAGGTGGTTTACTCCGTGACGGAGGAAGTGAGTGCAGGGACCGTTTTTGGGAATATGGCAAAGGATCTGAACATTAACGCTGGAGATCTGGAGGCAGGCAGGTTTCAGCTCGCGCCCGGCTCCAGCAGAGCGTATTTCGGGGTCAACTTGAAGACAGGGGAGCTGTTTGTGAGCGAGAGAGTCGACCGAGAGGAGCTTTGTCCCTCGAGCCAGACGTGCTCGCTGCATCTGGAAGCGATTGCGCAAAATCCACTGAGGCTTTTCAGCGTCACTGTGAATGTGATGGATGTGAACGACAACGCTCCTGCTTTTCCTTACAGAAGGTATGATTTAAATATTTCGGAGCATGCATTTGCTGGAGACAAGTATCCACTGCCCAAAGCGAGTGATGCGGACATAGGCAGCAACTCAATCAAGAGCTACAAGCTCAGCGCTAATGAATACTTCACAATGAGCGTCGAGGGTGGAGAGCAGCTGCAGAAACTCTCCCCACAGCTGGTCCTACAGAAAGCCTTGGACCGAGAAAAGCAAGCCGTGGTTAAGCTCGTCCTCACGGCCGTGGACGGAGGCCGACCCGTGAGGTCCGGGACTCTGGATATAACCGTGAATGTGATCGATGTCAATGACAACACTCCTACTTTCAGCAGAGAGCTGTATAAAGCCAGCGTCCCTGAGAGCGCAGGGCCTGGGACGCCGGTCCTGAAGCTCAACGCCACGGATATAGACTCCGGACTCAATGGAGAGATCGTCTACTCGCTGATAAGCCACGGGAAAGAGAAGTGGGCCGACGTTTTCGACATCGACTCCGCCACCGGAGACATCACGGTGAAGACAGGGCTGGACAGAGAGGACACTGCTGCTTTTGAGCTTCACGCCAAGGCTCAAGATAAAGGCCCCTCCCCTCGTGCGTCCCACTGCAAGGTTTTGATCGAGGTGCTCGACATGAACGACAACGCGCCTGTCATTTCCGTTTCCTCTATTATGAGCGCGCTGAGAGAGGACGCCGCTGCTGGCACAGCCGTAGGACTGATCACCATTGCAGATCGTGACGTGGGCAAGAACGGAGAGGTCAGTGCGAGAGTTACACAGCATGCTCCGTTCATACTTCAGCCGTCCTATAAGAACTATTACTCCCTTGTGGTGGACGGACCTCTGGATAGAGAGCAGATAGCCCAGTATAGCATCACTGTAACAGCTGTCGATAAGGGAAACCCATCACTGTCCAGCAGCGTGGTCCTGACCCTGGACATCACCGACGTCAACGACAACCCGCCTCGCTTCCCAGACGCCTTAATGGTGTTTAATGTGGAGGAGAACAGTCCAGCTGGAAACGTCATCGCCACAGTGACAGCTCAGGATCCAGATGTTAATGAAAACGCTCAGATTGTTTATTCCTTGAGTGGTAGTAACAACATGGGAAGTTCCTGGATGTCTATGGTGGACATTAACCCTGTGAGTGGGGATATTTACAGTAAACAGTCCTTCAACTATGAAGAAACAAAGATGCTCCGGTTCCAGGTGCAGGCCACGGACAGCGGCTCTCCTCCTCTGAGCAGCAACGTGAGCGTGAGCGTGTTCGTCCTGGACGAGAACGACAACAGTCCCGTTCTTCTAGCTCCTTACTCTGAAGCCGGCTCAGTGAGCACCGAGAGCGTCCCCTACTCTGCTGAGGCGGGCTACTTTGTGGCTAAAGTGCGAGCGGTGGACGCGGACTGTGGCTACAACGCGCTGCTGTCTTATCACCTCACTGAAGCTAAGGGCACTAACCTGTTCCGCATCGGGAGCAGCTCTGGAGAGATCAGGACTAAGAGACGCATGAGCGACAACGACCTGAAGAGCCACGCGCTCGTGGTGACGGTGAGCGACCACGGAGAGCCCTCCCTCTCGACCACGGCCAGCGTGGAGGTGGTGGTGGTGGAGAGCGTGGAGCGCGTGCAGCCTTCCCTAAGACAGGTGCCGCTGAAGGAGGAGGCTTTCTCTGATCTGAACCTGTATCTGCTCATCGCTATCGTCTCGGTGTCGGGGCTCTTCCTGCTGAGCCTCGTGGCTTTAGCGGCGGCCAGATGCTGCGTCTCCGGGGGCGCTTGGGGCTCCTGCGGCGCTCCGGTGGTCACCACGCACCCTGACGGGAGCTGGTCTTACTCCAAAGCCACTCAGCAGTACGACGTGTGCTTCAGCTCGGACACGCTGAAGAGTGACGTGGTGGTCTTCCCCTCGCCGTTCCCTCCGCCTGCAGACGCAGAGCTCATCAGCATCAACGGAGGAGACACCTTCACACGGGGACACACCCTCACCAGCGCCGGGAAGGTAAGGAGGAGGTTCACAGTTCTTTGGGTGTGAGCTGAGCTGCTGGAGGCTGTGGGTTTGTGTTAGAAACACGTGGCTATTGAGAACGTTAGGAGGGTTTCAGCACCACTTTCTGGACAGCGACGAAACTCACAAATCATGCTATATTTCATTTCTTCATATAAATTAACTTTTAAAAATCCTCTTCAATTATTAGAAAGAGTTCTTCAAGAGTTCGGTACTAAAGACAAATATTTATTTAGAACCTTGGTCCTTGAACCATTCTCATGGTGAAATAGTTCTTTACCTTGATGGACTATGTGTTGTATATGGCACTAAAAGTGTTTCTTCTGTTGTTACCATGTCTTGCTCTAAAAGTATGGCCCTATAAGGGTTCTTTATTAAAGCCAGTGGTTCTATTTAGACCAATGGTGCTGAGATCATTAGAACGAGGAAAATGCTCTTCAGGTTATTTCTATGAAAATGTTATCACAATGTCCTCGTCACAACAGAAGAACCCTCTTTGGTGCTAAACACCTTCTCCATTGCTCTAAAGAACAGTTTGAGAACAACCAGCTGCAGATGCTTTCTATAGAAATCGTGTAGTGATTAGAACCATTGTCTTTGCTAAAGAACCCTTGAAGAACCTTCAATCTCAATAAAGCTGTTGGGTTCTATGTAAAAGCAGTTTTGAAAAGGTTTCATGATCAGCATTTTCCTGGAGGACCATTTCTCCATGGTGATGGTTATATAGAGAACCTATTGGTCTTAATAGAACCCCTTTCTTTTACCAAAGAACCCTGGAAGAACCAGTTTTGAGAGCTTACAGGAAACTTGTGTAACAATAATAATAATAATATGCTGAATTTAACCTGTGTTTGACATGTGGCCTCTGATCAGGCGTGCCCAAACTTCTGCAGCCTCTGTGTCTCTAATTGAATGGGGAGCTTTAATTGATCAGTAATCTTGGCGTGTACTGGACATGGTCACTGAGGGACACGACTGAAAGGTCATTAAAGATGGTTCTGATGGCTGGTCACTAGCCTTTATCCAGGAGAGATGTGTTTGGGGTTGTGTTTGGTCAGTGTTTATATCAGTTCTATGATTCCTCTGATTATCCCCGTGGTCTTTTACCTCCAACAGCAGCGAGTAATAAACGATCCCTGATGAATATTAATGAGTAACGAGTTCCAGGTTCTTGCCGCATGAAACAGAGCAGTTCTCCAGTCGTTCTGTGCTTCATCCAGGAACAGTTCCACAGCGCAGCACTTGATCTTAGAGCACTGTGTGGATCATGTTCTGAGAAGTGTTTGGGTGCTACTCCAATCAGAGATTTATAAACCAATAAAAGACATTTCACATGAATCCTACAAGAGGCAAACAGCCAGTGCCACGAAGCTAAAGCAGGTGTTGGATGCTCTTTTTGTTGCAGCGCTCAGTTGTGGTGTTTAAAGCTGTTCTTCTCTCCATCACACGGAAGTGAACGGGATCCTTGTCCTATAGAGACGCCCAGAGAAGCCCAGAGCCCTGGTCAGTTCTGAGGGCTGTGTTTAGAGACGTGTTTCTCAAACTCTTTTACTGTTTTCTTTACGATTGCAGTGTGTTTTCTAGGTCCTCATTCATAAAAGCAGCCTGCTGTACCTAATCCCGCCACTTGAGGTCGCTGTAGACCGTGAACTTTTAAGAGAGGCGGCGCTTTGCCTGTCCTTCCCTCCCGTTTTCAGTCAGAAACCCTGCTGCGCACGGAGGAGACGGAGGTTCAGAGAAGAATGACGTATCTGCCGCTTGTTTATTCATCTCCTTTGATCTGACGCGCTCCGGTTGTTTATTATTTCGTTTATTGTTTGATCTGACAGCGTGTCGCCTCTGCGCTGTCTGAAAATGGATCTTATTTTGTCTGGGATCGTGCTGCCTCTTCTCTGGTGGGAGCTCTCCTCCGCCCAGGTCGTGTATTCCGTCTCGGAGGAAGTGAGGGAGGGGACGGTGGTGGGGAACGTGGCTAAGGACCTCCACCTCACTCCCCAGGACCTGGAGGCCCGGAGGTTTGAGGTGGTGTCTGGTCAGGAGTATTTTGGGGTGAGTTTAAAGACTGGGGCTCTCTTTGTGAGCGGGAGGATTGACCGAGAAGCGCTGTGCTCTAAGGCTCAGAAGTGCTCCATGCGGGTGGAGGCGATGGCTCAGAACCCCCTCGTGCTTTATCGCATTGAGGTGAACGTGGTGGACATTAACGATAACGCCCCACTGTTTACGACGGGGAGACACATCCTGAACATCACCGAGCTGTCTGCCGTGGGAGAGAGGTTCACGTTGCCGGCCGCCGAGGATCCAGACACGGGCAGCAACGCGGTGAAGAGCTACAAACTGAGCCCGAACGACCACTTTGCTTTGGAGGTCCAAGCTGGAGAGGACAGCGTTTCTGTGGAGATGGTGCTGAAGAAGGTTTTAGATCGAGAAACACAGCCTGTGATTAATCTCATACTGACAGCTCTGGACGGAGGGAGACCTCCCTTATCTGGGACGTTGGAGATTGTGGTCAGTGTTTTGGATGTTAATGACAACCCCCCGGTTTTCAGCCAATCGCTTTACAAGGTGAAAATGATGGAGAACGCTGCACCTGGAGCTCGAGTGCTGTCTCTCTCAGCCACAGACTTAGACGAAGGACCCAACGGAGAGATCGTTTATGCTCTGGTCAGACAAAGCAGTGCTAAGAACTCAGAGCTCTTCTCCATTAACCCTCAGAGCGGGGTCATAACGGTCAAAGGGGAACTGGACTATGAGGTGGACGCTGCTGTGGAGCTGAGAGTTGAAGCGAAAGACAAAGGCCAGCCTCCGAAAAGCTCCCAGTGTAAAGTTTTGGTGGAAATCGTCGACATAAACGACAACCCGCCTGAGATCGTGGTGACGTCCCTGAGCGGCTCGGTGAAGGAGGACTGTAGGGAAGGGACGGCCGTGGCTTTGTTCACGGTCTCGGACAAAGATGGAGGTAAGAACGGAGTGGTGCACTGCAGCATCGTAGGCCTTGTCCCTTTCAAGATCGAGTCTTCCTACAAAAACTACTACTCCTTAGTCGTGAATGGGCCTCTGGACCGAGAAGATGTTGCTGTGTATCACATCGCAGTTAAAGCCACAGATGAGGGGACACCATCTCTTTCCAGCACCAGTGTCCTGACTGTCCACATTGCTGACGTTAATGACAACATGCCCCTCTTTCCAGAGCCGTTTATGAACGTGTACGTGAAGGAAAACAGTCCAGCTGGCGTTGTGATAGGAAACGTGAGAGCACAAGATAAAGATGTCAGTGAAAATGCTCAGATATCCTATGCTCTCATCGGCGGTCTCCCTTTCATAGACATCAACTCAGAAACTGGAGACATCTACAGCAAACAGTCTTTCAACTACGAGGAGCTGAAGCGCCTCCAGTTCCAGGTGCAGGCCACGGACAGCGGCTCTCCTCCTCTGAGCAGCAACGTGAGCGTGAGCGTGTTCGTCCTGGACGAGAACGACAACAGTCCCGTTCTTCTAGCTCCTTACTCTGAAGCCGGCTCAGTGAGCACCGAGAGCGTCCCCTACTCTGCTGAGGCGGGCTACTTTGTGGCTAAAGTGCGAGCGGTGGACGCGGACTGTGGCTACAACGCGCTGCTGTCTTATCACCTCACTGAAGCTAAGGGCACTAACCTGTTCCGCATCGGGAGCAGCTCCGGAGAGATCAGGACTAAGAGACGCATGAGCGACAACGACCTGAAGAGCCACGCGCTCGTGGTGACGGTGAGCGACCACGGAGAGCCCTCCCTCTCGGCCACGGCCAGCGTGGAGGTGGTGGTGGTGGAGAGCGTGGAGCGCGTGCAGCCTTCCCTAAGACAGGTGCCGCTGAAGGAGGAGGCTTTCTCTGATCTGAACCTGTATCTGCTCATCGCTATCGTCTCGGTGTCGGGGCTCTTCCTGCTGAGCCTCGTGGCTTTAGCGGCGGCCAGATGCTGCGGCTCCGGTGGCGCTTTGGGCTCATGCGGCGCTCCGGTGGTCACCGCGCACCCTGACGGGAGCTGGTCTTACTCCAAAGCCACTCAGCAGTACGACGTGTGCTTCAGCTCGGACACGCTGAAGAGTGACGTGGTGGTCTTCCCCTCGCCGTTCCCTCCGCCTGCAGACGCAGAGCTCATCAGCATCAACGGAGGAGACACCTTCACACGGGGACACACCCTCACCAGCGCCGGGAAGGTAAGGGCTGTGCTTGGGTCTGAAGTCGGGTCTCGTTACAGAGTTTATCACCTGAGTCAGTGCTTTCTTGGTTGTGTCATATTTTAGATGTGAAGCTCCTTATGGAACTCACTCACAGTTAGAGAGCACGCCTCCTGGTACCTCTTGCTATTTTAAATATCATCCCTGGTGTTTTGGGACCGCTCTAAGGGGGTTGTATTGGGCTTTGCATCAGAAACACATTGTGTTATATATATATTAATTTTTTCAGTTTTGGAAACATTAAATGGTATTAAATAACGACTAATTTATAACTTAAAATACGTGAAGTTATACTTATGTGTACCATAGTGTAGTGTAGCAATGTACCTCTAATATACTCCTAATTTACAATGTTGTAATCAGTAATCCCACATATCTGTCACATCTCCGCCTCAAGCCTACAATTCCCAGAAGTCCCTGGGAGCGCACGTGGGTAGGAGTGGCCACTCAATGTCGCCCGCACCTGCCGCGGTCTGTTCATTGACTGCTCTCAGTGACTCCTTTGTGAAGTGCTGTTTAGTTCTAAGCGCTAAAGCCGTTGTTTCACCTTGTCGTTGTTGCTCTGATTACTCTTCTGTGTCGGCCCCTTGTTTCACCTCTTTGATCGGACGTGTGTATTACCCTTGGACGGTTTCTGGTTCTCACGTTGTTAAATTGTTTATCCGTGTCCTGCCCCCAGCTGCCATTCTCCCCTCAATAACACAGACCACGTGACAATACTGTGCTTTGTGTTATTGCTATATTTCTATCGGTGACTCTGACGTGTCTGTAGTAATGAGTTTTATTTGTATTTTATGTGTTATTAATCATTTAAGCACATTTTGAATGTGTTCTCAGAGAAACATACTTCAGTCGTAGGAGAGGGGTGAAAGTCACATGACTGTTTTACTCAGTTTACTTTCAGTGTAAATTAATACACACTAAGCACAGATTCGTTTTACAAGGAAAGACTTCTGGAGTCGGATATTGGTTGTTGTTTGTTTGTGTGTTTACTCCAAGCTCTGGAACTGGGTACTTGATGGTTCTTGCTGCTGTTTTTTGTGTTGTTGATATATATGTATATTATTATAACTATGAGCCATACTGATATTTGAAGTTTGAGTCAAGTCTCCACACATCTGAACTTTATGACGTCCTGTGGAGTGGTGGTCTGTCTTGAGGAGCGGTCTGCACCAGCTGTTCCCAGGTCATAAAACCCCTGGCTTGACTGTGTCCAGTTGGTTTTACCATGAGATGCAGTTCAGCACCGAGGACAGCGTCAGTGATGCTCAGCTTAGAGCTCAGCTACAGGAAGTTCAGCTTGTTTAATAGAAGCTCTCATCCTGCACACCTTAGTGAGGTCCACGTGTGTGGAACATGGGCTGGCTGGGTGTAAGTTGGGTCTGTGCCGTGGGTGGGTGGGCTGCATGTATGGGTTAAATAGGAACATCAAGGTAACTCTATAAATATGAGGTCCACATGGGCACACACTGGGTTTGATTTCTTTTATAGGGATGCTGTGTTTTTACATAAAGGCTGTAGGTTCAACACGTCCTGGTCCCATCACTGACCCTAGAGGGACTCCATATGTGGGTCCAGTGTTTAACGCATTGGTGAAACTTGCTGGTTTCCAGGAGAGCTGCTCATTTGTGTCCCACACGGCTGTGTTGACTGGGTTTGTACTGGTTTCGGATTATTTAGGGTTTTCCATCTTCTATCAAGGCTCTACTGCACGTTTCTGGCGTTCAGCCCCGAGCTGAGATGTGGTTTTATTAATCCAGACTTTATTTAAGAGCAAGGCATCTATGTTCTATTCACATTTGTCTCTGAAAACCTTAAATGCCTTGAGTTACTTGTCTCATTAAAGGACAGGGCTGTAATTCTCTTTCTGAACACATGATGTCGCTGCAGACCGCGAGTTTGAGGAGGTCAGTCCCTGTTTCCCGAGCACCACCCTCCGCTGTTTTTTTCAGGAAGAGAAAAAAGCAAAACACAAGCCTTCTGCGGAGGAAGCACGAGGCTCTGGGATTATTCGGAGTTGTCCTCGTTCGTTCAGAAGGATCCGCATCAAAATACGGTTCTGTTTTCCATTCTCCTGAGCGCAGCGGGTGAACATGGGGTGTTTGGGATGTTCCAGCGTCTGGATGTTCATCCTCTTCTCCCCGTGGACGGCGTCGTCAGGACAAATAGCGTACTCCGTCTCCGAGGAGGTGAATAAGGGGACTGTGGTTGGGAACATCGCCAAGGATCTGAGCGTTAACGCCCACGACTTGGAGTCCAGACAGTTCCAGATCGTGTCTGGGTCCAATAAGAAGTATTTTGAGGTGAATATGAAGACAGGGGCTCTGTTTGTGAACGAGAGGATCGATCGGGAGGAGATCTGCGCTGCTGAAGACCAGTGTGCTCTGAATTTAGAAGCTCTCGCCCAGAGCCCACACCAGCTTTTCAGGATTGAGATCAAAATCGTGGACGTAAATGATAATGCGCCTCATTTTCCAGTGGACACGTTCAAACTGAGTATATTTGAGCATGCTAGTGTTGGAGAGAGGTTTCCCCTCCCTGTGGCTGAGGATAATGACATAGGCAGCAATGCACTGAAAGACTACAGGCTGAGCCAGAACGAGCACTTCTCTACAGACGTCCAGAGAGAAGGGGACAGTGTCTACGCAGAGCTCCTGCTGCAGAAGCCTTTAGACAGAGAAAAGCAGGCGCTCCTCCGCCTGGTGCTCACTGCTGTGGATGGTGGGAAGCCTCCCAAGTCAGGCACGTTGAATATAATCATAGATGTGATGGATGTCAACGACAACAGCCCCGTTTTCAGCCTTCCCCTTTACAAAGTGAGAGTGAAGGAGAACGTATCGCCAGGAACGAGGATCATCTCCGTGTCCGCCACGGATCTGGACCAAGGGGTCAACAGCCAGGTGGTTTATTCCTTTTTAGGACACGGGAAGTCAAGGAAGAAAGACCTGTTCACCATAGTCCCAGACACCGGGGACATCCTGGTCAACGGGCCGATCGACTACGAGGACAACCAGGCCGTGGAGCTCAGAGTTCAAGCCAGAGACAAAGGCAGCCCTCCTCAGAGCGCACACTGTAAAGTTTTAGTGGAGGTTTTAGATGAAAATGACAACGCCCCGGAGATCGTAACGACCCCCCTGATGGAGAGCATGAAGGAGGACACCAAACCCGGCACCGCTGTGGCTTTAGTGACCGTCTCTGACCGAGACGGAGGCAGGAACGGCGTGGTCCACGTCTCAGTGAAGGGCTCCTTCCCGTTCAAACTGGAGCCGTCCTATAAAAACCACTTCTCCCTGGTGGTGGACGGGCCTTTAGACAGAGAGAGGGTCTCTCAGTATAACATCCCACTGCAGGCTGTAGATGAAGGAGCTCCTCCTCTCTCCAACAGCTCTGTGATAACTGTGCGTGTCTCTGATGTTAATGATAACGCTCCTCGGTTCCCAGCAGCCATCATTGAGGCTTCTATTCGAGAGAATAACCAGGCGGGGGCTCTGGTGACCAAAGTGCAGGCGGATGATCCAGATGTCGGTGTGAACGCTGAACTCTCGTACTCGCTTTTAGAGAACGGCAACGGCGACGTTCCCTTATCGGCGATGTTCCACATCAATCCAGTCAGCGGTGAAATAGTGGCCATGCAGTCCTTCAACTACGAGACCATCAAGCGCCTCCGGTTCCAGGTGCAGGCCACGGACAGCGGCTCTCCTCCTCTGAGCAGCAACGTGAGCGTGAGCGTGTTCGTCCTGGACGAGAACGACAACAGTCCCGTTCTTCTAGCTCCTTACTCTGAAGCCGGCTCAGTGAGCACCGAGAGCGTCCCCTACTCTGCTGAGGCGGGCTACTTTGTGGCTAAAGTGCGAGCGGTGGACGCGGACTGTGGCTACAACGCGCTGCTGTCTTATCACCTCACTGAAGCTAAGGGCACTAACCTGTTCCGCATCGGGAGCAGCTCCGGAGAGATCAGGACTAAGAGACGCATGAGCGACAACGACCTGAAGAGCCACGCGCTCGTGGTGACGGTGAGCGACCACGGAGAGCCCTCCCTCTCGGCCACGGCCAGCGTGGAGGTGGTGGTGGTGGAGAGCGTGGAGCGCGTGCAGCCTTCCCTAAGACAGGTGCCGCTGAAGGAGGAGGCTTTCTCTGATCTGAACCTGTATCTGCTCATCGCTATCGTCTCGGTGTCGGGGCTCTTCCTGCTGAGCCTCGTGGCTTTAGCGGCGGCCAGATGCTGCGGCTCCGGGGGCGCTTTGGGCTCCTGCGGCGCTCCGGTGGTCACCGCGCACCCTGACGGGAGCTGGTCTTACTCCAAAGCCACTCAGCAGTACGACGTGTGCTTCAGCTCGGACACGCTGAAGAGTGACGTGGTGGTCTTCCCCTCGCCGTTCCCTCCGCCTGCAGACGCAGAGCTCATCAGCATCAACGGAGGAGACACCTTCACACGGGGACACACCCTCACCAGCGCCGGGAAGGTAAGGGGGAGGTGGTTATGAATGGCGTTACACTTTGCTGTGAGTGGCGTACAGATGATGTACAGAAGTCTAAACTGTTTTCTGAGTTTCTGGTGATTGAGGTTAGATTTGAAGGGAAGGTGAATCCAGATGATGTTACAGACTCTAGGTGAAGATTTATTTTTATCATAGATTTGGTGAAAAGGGTTTTTAAAGCTTATTTACGCTGTTTTTCTTGTTGCTTTTCCCTCTCTGTCAGTGTTATATTTTGTTTAAATTAATCCCAGATCCTAAGTCTCTACAGGGAACAGGGGGGTGTTAGCAGCAGTGTGTGCATTTCTCACTGTTGGTGAACCTCTGTATCACACACTTTACACACGACACTGTGATGTTCATCACATCTTCAATCATTTCTGTGGTGTGTATGGATTTGTGTGATATTGTGTTTTGCTCTTTCACTGCCGGTCAGTTCACCTGAGCTTTCGACCAGCTTTGTTCTCCTCCTGATTCAGCCTCTGTTAATACGGAGGAGCTCAGCTCCTGGTTTCACTCCTCCTGCCGAACCATACTGGACTCAGTGGCTCCACTAAGAACTAAACAGCCCAAAGTTAAACCTGAGCCCTGGTTCAATGACCGAGCGCGTGCAGCAAAGCAGAAGTGTCGCAGAGCTGAACGCCGATGGAAAAAGGATAAGCTGCAGGTTTCATTTCAAATGTTAAAAGACTGCTGGCGTTCTTACCAGAGCACCATCAAAGAGGCTAAGAGAGAACACTTGTCAAATATTATTATGGCAAATTGTCATAAGCCACGTGTGTTATTTAAAACCATTGACTCTGTTCTTAAGGCCCCTCAGCCTGTCTGTTTGGAAGCATCTCCTGACATCTGTAATGACTTTCTGCACTTTTTTATTGATAAGATTGTTACTGCACAAGCTCTTATCACAGCTCCTGCTGTTGACCCCTCTGACTCCGCCCCTTGCATGGCTGTGTTTGACAGGTTTGAGCCGGTGACTCTGTCGCACTTGGAGGATGTGGTGGGCCATTTAAAGCCCTCAGGTTCTCCTTGTGATGTTTTGCCTCCTCACTTTAGTATAGGGCAGCAGGTTCTGACCATTATTAACAGCAGTCTGTCTTCCGGTGTTGTTCCTGTGAGTTTTAAACATGCTGTAGTACAACCCCTGCCCATTTCCAAGCTGCCTTTTATTTCAAAGATCTTGGAGAACGTTGTTTATGCTCAACTGAGATTATTTTTGGATGAGCATAATATCCTGGAGGTTTTTCAGTCTGGTTTTAAAACCTTGCATAGTACAGAGTCAGCGTTGCTCAGGGTTTTCAATGACATTCTCCTGGCCAATGATTCTGGGGACCATGCAATTCTTGTCCTGCTGGATCTAACTGCGGCTTTTGACACAGTGGATCACAACATTTTAGTTTCCCGCTTGCAGCATCTAGTCGGCATTTGTGGTAGTGCTTTGGACTGGTTTAGGTCCTATCTGACGGACAGAACTTTGTGTGTTAGTTTTGCTGGCTCAGAATCCTCCTCAGCTCCCCTATCATATGGAGTTCCACAGGGCTCAATCTTAGGACCCCTCCTTTTCTCACTTTATCTGTTCCCACTGGGCTCTATCTTGAGAAAACATGGCATTGCATTCCACTGTTACGCTGACAACAGCCAGATATATGTCCCTTTGAAGAAGAAAGATGCTTTCTCGATTAAACCACTGTTGTTATGTCTCAATGACATTAAAGACTGGGTGGCTTTAAATTTTTTACATTTTAATCAAAACAGAAGTTATGGTGTTTGGTCCCAGTGGTCCCTGTGAAGCCCCTCCAGTTGATTTGGGCCCCTTGACTTTGTATGTGAAGCCAACTATCTTAAATTTGGGTTTTAAGATGGACAGTGATTTTAAATTGGACCGCCAAATAGGCACAGTAGTCAGGTCCAGCTTTTTCCACCTGAGGCAGCTGGCAAAGGTGAAGCCAATTCTCACACATGAGCATTTTCAAACAGTAATCCATGCCTTCATCACATCCTGGCTGGATTACTGCGATGCACTCTATTGTGGAGTCAGCCAGTCCTCCCTCAGACGTCTCAAATTGGTACAAAATGCTGCTGCCCGACTTTTAACGGGTTCGTGTAAGAGGGAACATATCACTCCCGTTCTGGCCTCTCTCCACTGGTTGCCTGTGCATTTAAGAGTACATTTTAAGATTCTCTTTTTTGTTTTTAAATCTTTAAATGGACTCTCCCCACCTTCCCTCACTGAGCTGCTACATCCCCACGTCTCTGCTCGGTGCCTCGGGTCAGATCAGCTGCTCCTGGAGGTGCCGAGGTCGAAACGTAAGCTCAGAGGAGATAGAGCCTTTTCAATTGCTGCGAAAACTGTGGAATAGCCTCCCATTACAGATTAGGCTTCTTCACTTTCGATTTTTAAAACTTACCTTAAAACTCATTTTTATTCCTTGGCTTTCAACCCAGCATTAGACCTTTGTTTTGTTTTATTTGTTTAGTTTTTATTTATGTTATTTATTCTTCCTTATTGGTAATTTTATTTTATTTTGTTTTGTTTTGTTTTGTTTTATAAACATCTTTTGTACAGCACTTTGTTTCAGCTGTTGGTGTTTTTTAAAGTGCTCTATAAATAAAGTTGAGTTGAGTTGACTTCAGATACTGTGACATGGTTAAACGCCCAGTCCCTGTCCACAACACACTCTTCTTCACATTGCTGTTTGTTCTGTGGTGTTTCTCACACTCGTGGGTCTCTTTTCACTTGTCATTGATTCTGTGTAAAGTTTTATTTCTGTTTTTCTGCTCTTCCTCAAAGGAGCAGTGGAGGGTGGGGGGGGTGTTTGTTTAGTAACAGAATGAGCTGCAGAAGCGTCACGTGCTGGAGTCTGGAGAAGTGTGAGGGACTTTGCTGTGGTCTGTCAGAGAGAGTGTAATTAAAGGTGTGTCGTTAAAGGAGGTTGAGGCCAGGGTTTGGATGCAACACAAATCCCATTCGGTTCAGTTTTATTTATGGAGTGTTTTCCAGGTCAGAGACACGAGCAGGACTTCCTCCCTCAGCGTGAGCACCACACTCCTCTGATACATTCTGGAGCACAACAATAAACAAACAGGAGGAGTGTGTGAACAAAGAGAAAGTGTATAAAGTAAGAGCAGTGTGTGATTAAAGAACAGAATGAAAGCAGAAATGTGGAGGTACAGTGAAGTGTGGAGCAGTCTCTCGGTCTCAGGGCTCAGTCGCGAAGGCTGTGAAGGTGAGACACTCTGGAACATGCAGATTGCTCTGTGGGGGGGGGAACAGGAGCCTCCAAATCTAGAGGTTTTTCTATACACAGAGATATCCATTGTGTGACTTTACACAACTTCTGTCCTGCCGCTCATGAGGATTGCTCTGTACTGCTGCCCGTGAGGCCGCTCTGTTCTGCCGCTCATGAGGCCGCTCTGTCCTGCTGCTCGTGAGGCCGCTCTGTCCTGCTGCTCGTGAGGCCACTCTGTCCTGCCGCTCGTGAGGCCGCTCTGTCCTGTTGCTCGTGAGGCCGCTCTGTCCTGCTGCTCGTGAGGCCACTCTGTCCTGCCGCTCGTGAGGCCGCTCTGTCCTGTTGCTCGTGAGGCCGCTCTGTCCTGCTGCTCGTGAGGCCGCTCTGTCCTGGGATGTGGGAGGAAACAGAAGGATGCAACTTCACATAACTTTGATCAGTTCAGTTTTATGACGATTTAAGGCTAAATATGAAAACTGAAAACTGGGTGTTAAACCCTTCATTATTTTTCCTGAAATCCAAGTTGTGAGCGGCAGAAGTGAAAGCATTAAAAAATTAGAGAAAAAACAATAAAATCCTATTTCTTTTTAACTATAAGCTTCCAAATGAAAACAAAAGGAAATGATTCAGATTCACACCCAATTTCCTTTTCTCAATTTTAGCCTCAAACAGTAAAACAATATCTGAACTCAAACCTTCCACAGTGAAGTACAGCACCAGACCTTTTCATTTCCATGTGGTGTATTGGAAGTGTGCCGTGTTCATGAGTGTATTTACCTGTTCTACTTGCTCTGGTCGTGGTTGAAGGTGTTTGGTCAGTGAACACTGAGCCTGATTCACTCAGTTCTGACGCGGGCTTGATTTCAGCACCACGGCCAGAGATCACCACACACTCCCTGTACATAGCTCCTCTGTTTCAGAGCACGTCCTCCTTCAACTTCATTACTACGATCATACAACACCCCTGCACTTAAGGTGCACTTAATGTCACTTAGAAGTGGTGTAGTACTGCTGAGCTATCGCGAGAGGTCGCTGTAGACCACGAGATTGAAGGCTGCAGCTTTATATGAATACAAGGCTCCTCCTTTAGAGAATGTAACAGGAAACCATAGGGAGAGAGAGAGAGAGAGAGAGAGAGAGAGAGAGAGAGAGCTCTGCGGATGTGTCTGATCTGAAGGGGAATATATTTTAACAGACATTGGTCAGACATGGATTCCTCTGGACATTTCTACCGTTTCCGCGTCTGGACGCTTTTCTTTGCGTGTTTCTGCGCGAGGTCACGCGCTCAGCTCGTGTACTCGGTCCCGGAGGAGGTGGAGAAAGGAACCGTGGTGGGAAACATCGCCAAAGACCTGAAGATCAGCGCGCACGAGCTGGAGTCTCGCGGGTTTCAGATCGTGTCCGGTTCTAATAAGAAGTACCTGGACGTGAACGCGAGGACCGGGGCTCTGCTCGTGAGCGAGCGCCTCGACCGCGAGGGGTTGTGCGGGCGCGCTCCGAAGTGCGTGTTGAACGTGGAGGCCCTCGCGCAGAACCCGCACGCCCTGTATCGCATTGAGGTGAACGTGCTGGACGTGAACGACAACGCGCCGCGGTTTCTGGACAGTTCCGTCACTCTGAACATCACCGAGGACGCGAGTCCCGGGGAGAGGTTCCACCTTCCGGTGGCGGAGGACTCTGATACCGGGGGTAATTCAGTGAAGGACTACAGACTCAGTCCTAATGAATACTTGTCTATTGATGTGCAGAGTGGAGAACCCACTGCTTCCGTAGAGCTGGTTCTTCAGAAGGCTTTAGACAGAGAAAGACAGTCTGTTATTAAAGTAGTTCTGACTGCTCTTGACGGAGGGAAGCCTCAGAAGACAGGGACACTACATATTAATGTCAACGTCATAGACGTCAATGATAATAAACCTGTTTTCAACAAGCCTCTGTACAAAGTCCAGATCAGAGAAAATATGGCAGTGGGGGCTAAGGTCCTGACTCTAACTGCCACAGATTTAGATGAAGGCACCAACAGTGAAGTTGAGTACTCTTTTTTCGGACGAGCCAATGCCAAAACTGATGGTTTATTTACTCTCATTCCTGAAACTGGAGACATACTCATCAAAGGTGCGGTGGACTATGAAGTAACACC
This sequence comes from Hoplias malabaricus, assembly GCF_029633855.1. Taxonomy (NCBI): domain Eukaryota; kingdom Metazoa; phylum Chordata; class Actinopteri; order Characiformes; family Erythrinidae; genus Hoplias; species Hoplias malabaricus. The sequence continues at coordinate 34,071,094 of NC_089817.1, forward strand.
TGCCGTGGAGCTGAGAGTTCAAGCAACGGACAAAGGCAGCCCTCCTCGGAGCACCCAATGCAAAGTTTTAGTGGAGGTTTTAGATGAAAATGACAACGCCCCGGAGATCGTAACGACCCCCCTGATGGAGAGCATGAAGGAGGACACCAAACCCGGCACCGCTGTGGCTTTAGTGACCGTCTCTGACCGAGACGGAGGCAGGAACGGCGTGGTCCACGTCTCAGTGAAGGGCTCCTTCCCGTTCAAACTGGAGCCGTCCTATAAAAACCACTTCTCCCTGGTGGTGGACGGGCCTTTAGACAGAGAGAGGGTCTCTCAGTATAACATCCCACTGCAGGCTGTAGATGAAGGAGCTCCTCCTCTCTCCAACAGCTCTGTGATAACTGTGCGTGTCTCTGATGTTAATGATAACGCTCCTCGGTTCCCAGCAGCCATCATTGAGGCTTCTATTCGAGAGAATAACCAGGCGGGGGCTCTGGTGACCAAAGTGCAGGCGGATGATCCAGATGTCGGTGTGAACGCTGAACTCTCGTACTCGCTTTTAGAGAACGGCAACGGCGACGTTCCCTTATCGGCGATGTTCCACATCAATCCAGTCAGCGGTGACATAGTGGCCATGCAGTCCTTCAACTACGAGACCATCAAGCGCCTCCGGTTCCAGGTGCAGGCCACGGACAGCGGCTCTCCTCCTCTGAGCAGCAACGTGAGCGTGAGCGTGTTCGTCCTGGACGAGAACGACAACAGTCCCGTTCTTCTAGCTCCTTACTCTGAAGCCGGCTCAGTGAGCACCGAGAGCGTCCCCTACTCTGCTGAGGCGGGCTACTTTGTGGCTAAAGTGCGAGCGGTGGACGCGGACTGTGGCTACAACGCGCTGCTGTCTTATCACCTCACTGAAGCTAAGGGCACTAACCTGTTCCGCATCGGGAGCAGCTCTGGAGAGATCAGGACTAAGAGACGCATGAGCGACAACGACTTGAAGAGCCACGCGCTCGTGGTGACGGTGAGCGACCACGGAGAGCCCTCCCTCTCGGCCACGGCCAGCGTGGAGGTGGTGGTGGTGGAGAGCGTGGAGCGCGTGCAGCCTTCCCTAAGACAGGTGCCGCTGAAGGAGGAGGCTTTCTCTGATCTGAACCTGTATCTGCTCATCGCTATCGTCTCGGTGTCGGGGCTCTTCCTGCTGAGCCTCGCGGCTTTAGCGGCGGCCAGATGCTGCGGCTCCGGGGGCGCTTTGGGCTCCTGCGGCGCTCCGGTGGTCACCGCGCACCCTGACGGGAGCTGGTCTTACTCCAAAGCCACTCAGCAGTACGACGTGTGCTTCAGCTCGGACACGCTGAAGAGTGACGTGGTGGTCTTCCCCTCGCCGTTCCCTCCGCCTGCAGACGCAGAGCTCATCAGCATCAACGGAGGAGACACCTTCACACGGGGACACACCCTCACCAGCGCCGGGAAGGTAAGGCTGATCTAATCTGTGTGGAAGGGGTTGGGAGCGAAGGCTGGATCTCAGACTCCTCACTCTGTATCGAATGTCCTGATGATGCACTTGTGAAAGAGTGGGTTTTAAACGGCCTGAGAACTTGACGTGGGCCACATTCTAAAATCATTCATTCATCCACACGCCACAAAACTGTGCTGTGGCTGAGTGTGCTGTGTGTGACAAAGTTTACAGGTTAAAGCCGGACAAAGGTGGCTTCTGGCAACATGTGGCCATCAGCTGGTGTTTATGTGGCCCTTATGTGGCAAGGGGGAGCTGTCTGAAGAGAGTGACCCCTCCCAGTATCAGGAGGGCAGTTAAATAGGGCACCATTGGGGTCAGAACTCAATTCACTGAACAGTATTCCGTATATAAACCGTTTATATATCCACTGAACGACCAGATCAGGAACATCTACTGTACCAACTCCACTCACCACACAGCAGCACTTTGTAGATCTACATTTACAGACTGTAGCCCATCTGTTGCTCTGCATACTTTGTTACCCTCCTTTCCCCCTGTTCCTCAGCGCTCAGGACCCCCACAGAGCAGGTGTGATGTGGTGGTGGATCATTCTCAGCGCTGCAGTGACACTGACGTGGTGGTGGTGTGTTAGTGTGTGTTGTGCTGGTGTAGAGTGGATCAGACACAGCAGTGCTGCTGGAGTTTTTAAACCCTGTGTCCACTCTCTGTCCACTCTGTGAGACACTCCTCCCTCGTTGGTCCACCTTGTAGATGTAGAGTCAGAGACAGTAGCTCATCTGTCGCTGCACAGTGTGTGTCGCTCGTCCTCTAGTCCTTCATCAGTGACACAGGACGCTGTCGGCTGGATGTTTTTGGTCGGTGGACTGCAGCAGTGACACTGAGAGTGAACATCTTGTTAGTGTGGGGCTTGTATACAATTCGGTACGTAATATTAGAATGAATATATAAAAACATAAATACAGCAAGTAGATGCACAGTACACATGTTGTGTGTGTGTGTGTGTGTGTGTGTGTGAATGTGTTGATTTAACCTCTCCTGGTGACAGTCCAGTGTTGTTTGAGGTGATCGTCCTGTGCCTAGTGTCAGAGGATAATAAACACTTCACTGTGTTAAATGAAGGGTGCTGTAGATTTAACAAATCCATACGATCAGGAGAAACATCTGGAAACACACTGTTCTTCACTCGTTCACAGCACAGCGTCCACTTTTTAGAAAAAAACGTCCTTTAACTTTTACTGTCTTTGTGTTTATTGTAATTGTGTCTAAAAATGTTTATACAATCACCACGATTATTGATGATACATATTTATACATACTTTTTTAAATAATAAAAAGTGTTGGTACGTGTGTGTGTGTGTGTGTATGTGTGTGTAAGAGTGTATATAATACTCAGCCATAACATTATGTCCACCTCCTTGAATCTACACTCACTGTCCACTCCCTCAGCTCCACTGACCTCCTACAATCACAGACTGTAGTCCCTCTATCGCTCTGTGGCCTTTAATTAAACAGTAGCAGTTACCTACAGCTCCTCTGTCTCTTTAAATGTGAGGAAGCCATTTTTTTTACATTAATATTCATATGAGGACAGATATAAAGGGAGTTACTTGGAGTTTTTGAGACTTTGCTTAGGCTCCTTCTGCTTTGGGGCTAATTTCAGCAACAGACTTTGGACAGAGACACTTCTCACACTTCTGTCACAGTGAAGAAAGAAAGAAAATAAAGAAAGAAAGAAAGAAAGAAAATAAATAAAGAAAAGAAACAATGAAAATAAATAAAGAAAAAAATGTAGAAAATAAATAAAGAAAAGAAAGAATGAATGAAAAGAAAGAAAGAAAAAGAAAATAAGAAAGAAAGAAAGAAAGAATGAAAATAAAGAAAGAAAGAAGGAAAGAAAAAAAAAGAAAATAAAAAGAGAAAGAAAGAAAGAAAAAATGAAAATTAAAGAAAGAAAGAAAGAACATAAATAAAGAAAAGAAAGAAAGAAAAAAATGAAAATTAAAGAAAGAAAGAAAGAAAGAAAGAAAGAAAGAAAAAAATGAAAATTAAAGAAAGAAAGAAAGAAAATAAATTAAGAAAGAAAGAAGGAAAGAACATAAATAAAGAAAGAAAAGAAAGAAAGAAAATAAAGAAAGAACGTTGATAATATATCAGTGATTTATTTATCGTTCTCCATTTAAAACTGTAAAGTGTCCAATAAATCCGCAGTTGCCAGGCCGTGTTTGAACACAACATGTCGCTGTTGACCGTGACTTTAAAGCGCTGATCTCATTATGAATACTCCGCCCTACAGCAGCGCACTCCCCGGCTCTCAGACTCCTCTCAGTCCGCGGGGTGTTGTTTCTTCCTTCCTCCTCGGTCCGTGGACGTGTTACACTCCTGTTTTTCTCCGGACATTCTTTAAACCCGGAGATATGGTGTCTTTACGGGGCACTGGAGCTTGTGTCTGGATTCTGGCGCTTGTTCTGCTTGGTCTGGGGGCTTTGTGTCGAGGCCAGGTCTCGTACTCGATCCCAGAGGAGGCGAGGAAGGGCAGCGTGGTGGGAAACATAGCGAAGGATCTCGGGCTCGCTGCGCACGAACTGGACTCGCGCCGGTTTCAGTTCGTGCCCGGACCCAACGCGAAGTATTTCGAGGTCAGTGCGAAGACGGGGATGCTGCTGGTGGGAGAGAGGGTGGACAGGGAGGAGCTGTGCGAGAGCAAAGGCAAATGCGTCCTGAACGTGGAGGTGATGCTGCACAGTCCGCACAAACTCTACCGCGTGGAGGTCAACGTGCTGGACGTTAACGACAACTCTCCGGTTTTTCCGCGGCAGTCGATGGTATTGGATGTTTTTGAGAACGTGCACGTGGGGGATCGCTTTGCAGTGACCACAGCGCGTGACGTAGACGTGGGAAACAACGCCGTGAAGACGTACAAAATGAACCCTAACGAGTACTTCACGCTGGACGCGCAGAACGCTGGCTCTCCGGAGCTGGTGCTCCAGAAAGCTCTGGACCGAGAGAGAGAGGCGGTGATTAAGCTGGTGGTCACGGCTCTGGACGGTGGTTCTCCTGCGAGATCTGGGACTTTGCAGGTGACAGTGAACGTGTTGGATGTTAACGATAACAGCCCTGTGTTTAGCCAGTCGCTGTATAAAGTTAAAGTGCTGGAGAATGCAGCGTCGGGGACTAAAATCCTCACGGTCTCTGCTCTGGATTCAGATGAAGGTGTGAACAGTGAGGTTCTATACTCCATCATCAGCGAGGAGGAGCATCCAGGTGTAGGCCTGTTCTCCATCAACCCCATCACTGGAGATATCAGCGTCACAGGCAGCGTGGACTATGAGCAGAGCCCCGCCGTCGAGCTGAGAATACAAGCCCAGGATAAAGGAACGCCTCCAAGAAGATCTAGATGTAAAGTCTTGGTGGAGGTCACCGATGTGAACGATAACGCCCCAGAGATTTCGGTCACTCTCTTAATGAGCTCCGTGAGCGAGGACATCAAACCAGGAGCGGACGTAGCCCTGATCACCGTGTCCGATAAAGACGACGGCAAAAACGGGAAAGTCTCCTTTAGGATCTCCGGACACAGTCCGTTCCAACTTCAGCCGTCTTATAAAAACTCCTACTCTCTCGTGGTCAGTGAAAAACTGGACAGAGAACAGCTCTCTCAGCATCACGTCATGGTCGTCGCCAACGACGAGGGCTCTCCCAGTCTCAGCAGCACCGGGGTTATAACGGTCCACGTTTCTGACGTCAACGACAACCCTCCTCTGTTCCCAGCCGCGGTGATAAACATCGACGTGAAAGAGAACAGTCCGGCCGGAGAGAGGCTGACCACACTGACCGCCACTGACCTCGATACGGGCGAAAACGCCCACGTTTCCTACTCCCTCCTCGATCTGGAGGGCAGCAGCACCCCTGTATCCACTTTAATGAACATCAACTCCCTCACGGGTGAAGTGTACACTTTACAGTCCTTCAACTACGAGACCATCAAGCGCCTCCGGTTCCAGGTGCAGGCCACGGACAGCGGCTCTCCTCCTCTGAGCAGCAACGTGAGCGTGAGCGTGTTCGTCCTGGACGAGAACGACAACAGTCCCGTTCTTCTAGCTCCTTACTCTGAAGCCAGCTCAGTGAGCACCGAGAGCGTCCCCTACTCTGCTGAGGCGGGCTACTTTGTGGCTAAAGTGCGAGCGGTGGACGCGGACTGTGGCTACAACGCGCTGCTGTCTTATCACCTCACTGAAGCTAAGGGCACTAACCTGTTCCGCATCGGGAGCAATTCCGGAGAGATCAGGACTAAGAGACGCATGAGCGACAACGACCTGAAGAGCCACGCGCTCGTGGTGACGGTGAGCGACCACGGAGAGCCCTCCCTCTCGGCCACGGCCAGCGTGGAGGTGGTGGTGGTGGAGAGCGTGGAGCGCGTGCAGCCTTCCCTAAGACAGGTGCCGCTGAAGGAGGAGGCTTTCTCTGATCTGAACCTGTATCTGCTCATCGCTATCGTCTCGGTGTCGGGGCTCTTCCTGCTGAGCCTCGCGGCTTTAGCGGCGGCCAGATGCTGCGGCTCCGGGGGCGCTTTGGGCTCCTGCGGCGCTCCGGTGGTCACCGCGCACCCTGATGGGAGCTGGTCTTACTCCAAAGCCACTCAGCAGTACGACGTGTGCTTCAGCTCGGACACGCTGAAGAGTGACGTGGTGGTCTTCCCCTCGCCGTTCCCTCCGCCTGCAGACGCAGAGCTCATCAGCATCAACGGAGGAGACACCTTCACACGGGGACACACCCTCACCAGCGCCGGGAAGGTAAGGGCTGTGCTTGTCCGAGTTTGACATCAGTGAAATGGTGTGAAGTTCCAAGTTGTTGGACATTGTGTTTTGGTGCTGTCATCAGGTCCCTTAGTGTGTGTTGTGCTGGTGTAGAGTGGATCAGACACAGCAGTGCTGCTGGAGTTTTTAAACCCTGTGTCCACTCTGTGAGACACTCCTTTCTCGTTTGTCCGTCTTGTAGATGTAAAGTCTGAAAAAAATAACTAATCCAGTGTGAATGACCCACCACCCAAAACATACCTGATCTTTGGGGGTCGTGTGGGGGTCCTGACCCTTGAAGATCAGGGTCAAACAAGGTATGAAGAGCAATATACAAACTACAGTCTATAATCGTCCATCATCTTAATCCTGAGCTTTTTTAGATCAATGTCAAAGAGAACATTTAGTGCTGGGTTTTATTTTAAATTCACTTCTATTTTATTGCACTTTTTTAGAAGGTTTCCAGCGTCCAGTGCTTTTTATTGTGTTGTTAGTGGCTTAAATGATGTGTAGAGGACGGATGTGGCCAGCTTTGTAGTCTCTGTTTTAAAAAGCTGCTTTGTGGTTGTAGACTGGATTTCAGAACCATGGACAGAGACCAGAGTCTTTTTTTTTTCTTCAGAAAAGTGCTTCTTTCAGTTTTATTACATGGGGACTTCAGTTTGAGAAGCTAAAGAGGTTTCTATGTTCATGATAAGAACAGTTTTTGTGGTGATTTCTCAATAAATGATAACATTAACTAGCAAATAATTTACTGTAAATCTACACTTAATGAATGGCTACTACTTCCACCATTCACACGGCACCACCCACAGCACCAACAGCACGCTAATCCTTAGATATACACCTTCACAGACATATTCCTCTACTTCACTCTGTAGATGCTGTAGCTGAAGCTCCACCCACAACACCATCTAACTGATTCACGGACCCCATCTCTTACATAAACCCCATCATACACACATGAACCTACTCCACTCTGTGTATACTGTAGCTACAGCACCACCCACAACAGCAGCCTTCAGTTCTGCTGGCTCCACCTCTTATATAAACACCATCAGAATGATATTAATCTACTACATCAGTACTACGGACTTTACTCTGCATTATTGTGCTTTTAAGCTTTAATGTGTACAGTGTGTTAAATGTTCTTACGTATGGTGTGGGCTAAAGGGGTGGAACTCGAAATATACGGTTTTTAGCTTAATCCTTCTGTACACAATCAGAAAAATAAGGTACACTGTTGTCACTGTACTATACAAACAGTGTAGTGTATCTTTAAACGTACAAACAGTGTAGTGTATCTTTAAAGGTACAAACAGTGTAGTGTATATTTAAACGTACAAACAGTGTAGTGTATCTTTAAACGTACAAACAGTGTAGTGTATCGTTAAACGTACAAACAGTGTAGTGTATCTTTAAACGTACAGACAGTGTAGTGTATCTTTAAACGTACAAACAGTGTAGTGTATCTTTAAAGCTACAAACAGTGTAGTGTATCTTTAAACGTACAAACAGTGTAGTGTATCTTTAAACGTACACACAGTGTAGTGTATCTTTAAACGTACAAACAGTGTAGTGTATCTTTAAACGTACAAACAGTGTAGTGTATCGTTAAACGTACAAACAGTGTAGTGTATCTTTAAACGTACAGACAGTGTAGTGTATCTTTAAACGTACAAACAGTGTAGTGTATCTTTAAAGCTACAAACAGTGTAGTGTATCTTTAAACGTACAAACAGTGTAGTGTATCGTTAAACGTACAAACAGTGTAGTGTGTCTTTAAAGATACAAACAGTGTAGTGTATATTTAAACGTACAGACAGTGTAGTGTATCTTTAAACGTACAAACAGTGTAGTGTATCTTTAAAGGTACAAACAGTGTAGTGTATATTTAAACGTACAAACAGTGTAGTGTATCTTTAAACGTACAAACAGTGTAGTGTATCGTTAAACGTACAAACAGTGTAGTGTATCTTTAAACGTACAAACAGTGTAGTGTATCTTTAAACGTACAAACAGTGTAGTGTATCTTTAAACGTACAAACAGTGTAGTGTATCGTTAAACGTACAAACAGTGTAGTGTATCTTTAAACGTACACACAGTGTAGTGTATCTTTAAACGTACAAAAAGTGTAGTGCATCTTTAAACGTACAAACAGTGTAGTGTATCGTTAAACGTACAAACAGTGTAGTGTATCTTTAAACGTACAAACAGTGTAGTGTATCGTTAAACGTACAAACAGTGTAGTGTATCTTTAAACGTACAAACAGTGTAGTGTAACTTTAAACATACAAACAGTGTAGTGTATCTTTAAAGATACAAACAGTGTAGTGTATCGTTAAACGTACAAACAGTGTAGTGTATCTTTAAACGTACAAACAGTGTAGTGTATCTTTAAACGTACAAACAGTGTAGTGCATCTTTAAACTTACAAACAGTGTAGTGCATCTTTAAACGTACAAACAGTGTAGTGTATCTTTAAACGTACAAACAGTGTAGTGTATCGTTAAACGTACAAACAGTGTAGTGTATCTTTAAACGTACAAACAGTGTAGTGTATCTTTAAAGGTACAAACAGTGTAGTGTATCTTTAAACGTACAAACAGTGCAGTGTGTCTTTAAAGGTACAAACCGTGTAGTGTGTCTTTAAAGGTACAAACCGTGTAGTGTGTCTTTAAAGGTACAAACAGTGTAGTGTGTCTTTAAAGGTACAAACAGTGTAGTGTGTCTTTAAAGGTACAAACAGTGTAGTGTGTCTTTAAAGGTACAAACAGTGTAGTGTGTCTTTAAAGATACAAACCGTGTAGTGTGTCTTTAAAGGTACAAACCGTGTAGTGTGTCTTTAAAGGTACAAACAGTGTAGTGTATCTTTAAAGGTACAAACAGTGTAGTGTATCTTTAATTGTACAAACAGTGTAGTGTACCTTTAAAGGTACAAACAGTGTAATACATCTTTAAATATACAAACAGTGTTGTGTGTCTTTAAAGGTACAAGCAGTGTAGTGTATCTTTAAAGGTACAAACATTGTGGTGTATCTTTAAACATACAGACAGTGTGGTGTATCTTTAAAGGTACAAATAGTGTAGTGTATCTTTAAAGGTACAAACAGTGTAGTGTATCTTTAAAGGTACAAACAGTGTAGTGTATCTTTAAATGTACAAACATTGTGGTGTATCTTTAAACATACAGACAGTGTAGTTTATATTTAAACGTACAGACAGTGTAGTGTATCTTTAAACATACAGACAGTGTAGTTTATCTTTAAATATACAAGCAGTGTTGTGTATCTTTAAAGGTACAAGCAGTGTAGTGTATCTTTAAAGGTACAAACAGTGTAGTGTATCTTTAAACATACAGACAGTGTAGTTTATCTTTAAACGTACAGACAGTGTAGTGTATCTTTAAACATACAGACAGTGTAGTTTATCTTTAAATATACAAGCAGTGTTGTGTATCTTTAAAGGTACAAGCAGTGTAGTGTATCTTTAAAGGTACAAACAGTGTAGTGTATCTTTAAACATACAGACATTGTAGTTTATCTTTAAACGTACAAACAGTGTAGTGTATCTTTACAGGTACAAACAGTGTAGTGTATATTTAAACGTACAAACAGTGTAGTGTATCTTTAAACGTACAAACAGTGTAGTGTATCGTTAAACGTACAAACAGTGTAGTGTATCTTTAAACGTACACACAGTGTAGTGTATCTTTAAACGTACAAACAGTGTAGTGTGTCGTTAAACGTACAAACAGTGTAGTGTGTCTTTAAAGATACAAACAGTGTAGTGTATCGTTAAACGTACAAACAGTGTAGTGTATCTTTAAACGTACAAACAGTGTAGTGTATCGTTAAACGTACAAACAGTGTAGTGTATCTTTAAAGATACAAACAGTGTAGTGTATCGTTAAACGTACAAACAGTGTAGTGTATCTTTAAACGTACAAACAGTGTAGTGTATCGTTAAACTTACAAACAGTGTAGTGTATCTTTAAACGTACAAACAGTGTAGTGTATCTTTAAAGGTACAAACAGTGTAGTGTATCTTTAAACGTACAAACAGTGCAGTGTGTCTTTAAAGGTACAAACCGTGTAGTGTGTCTTTAAAGGTACAAACCGTGTAGTGTGTCTTTAAAGGTACAAACAGTGTAGTGTGTCTTTAAAGGTACAAACAGTGTAGTGTGTCTTTAAAGGTACAAACAGTGTAGTGTGTCTTTAAAGGTACAAACAGTGTAGTGTGTCTTTAAAGGTACAAACAGTGTAGTGTGTCTTTAAAGGTACAAACCGTGTAGTGTGTCTTTAAAGGTACAAACCGTGTAGTGTGTCTTTAAAGGTACAAACCGTGTAGTGTGTCTTTAAAGGTACAAACAGTGTAGTGTATCTTTAAAGGTACAAACAGTGTAGTGTATCTTTAATTGTACAAACAGTGTAGTGTACCTTTAAAGGTACAAACAGTGTAATACATCTTTAAATATACAAACAGTGTTGTGTGTCTTTAAAGGTACAAGCAGTGTAGTGTATCTTTAAAGGTACAAACATTGTGGTGTATCTTTAAACATACAGACAGTGTGGTGTATCTTTAAAGGTACAAATAGTGTAGTGTATCTTTAAAGGTACAAACAGTGTAGTGTATCTTTAAAGGTGCAAACAGTGTAGTGTATCTTTAAATGTACAAACATTGTGGTGTATCTTTAAACATACAGACAGTGTAGTTTATATTTAAACGTACAGACAGTGTAGTGTATCTTTAAACATACAGACAGTGTAGTTTATCTTTAAATATACAAGCAGTGTTGTGTATCTTTAAAGGTACAAGCAGTGTAGTGTATCTTTAAAGGTACAAACAGTGTAGTGTATCTTTAAACATACAGACAGTGTAGTTTATCTTTAAACGTACAGACAGTGTAGTGTATCTTTAAACATACAGACAGTGTAGTTTATCTTTAAATATACAAGCAGTGTTGTGTATCTTTAAAGGTACAAGCAGTGTAGTGTATCTTTAAAGGTACAAACAGTGTAGTGTATCTTTAAACATACAGACAGTGTAGTTTATCTTTAAACGTACAAACAGTGTAGTGTATCTTTACAGGTACAAACAGTGTAGTGTATATTTAAACGTACAAACAGTGTAGTGTATCTTTAAACGTACAAACAGTGTAGTGTATCGTTAAACGTACAAACAGTGTAGTGTATCTTTAAACGTACACACAGTGTAGTGTATCTTTAAACGTACAAACAGTGTAGTGTGTCGTTAAACGTACAAACAGTGTAGTGTGTCTTTAAAGATACAAACAGTGTAGTGTATCGTTAAACGTACAAACAGTGTAGTGTATCTTTAAACGTACAAACAGTGTAGTGTATCGTTAAACGTACAAACAGTGTAGTGTATCTTTAAAGATACAAACAGTGTAGTGTATCGTTAAACGTACAAACAGTGTAGTGTATCTTTAAACGTACAAACAGTGTAGTGTATCGTTAAATTTACAAACAGTGTAGTGTATCTTTAAACGTACAAACAGTGTAGTGTATCTTTAAACGTACAAACAGTGTAGTGTATCGTTAAACGTACAAACAGTGTAGTGTATCGTTAAACGTACAAACAGTGTAGTGTATCTTTAAACGTACAAACAGTGTAGTGTATCTTTAAACGTACAAACAGTGTAGTGTGTCTTTAAAGGTACAAACAGTGTAGTGTGTCTTTAAACGTACAAACCGTGTAGTGTGTCTTTAAAGGTACAAACAGTGTAGTGTGTCATTAAAGGTACAAACAGTGTAGTGTGTCTTTAAAGGTACAAACAGTGTAGTGTACCTTTAAAGGTACAAACAGTGTAATATATCTTTAAATGTACAAACAGTGTTTTGTGTCTTTAAAGGTACAAGCAGTGTAGTGTATCTTTAAAGGTACAAACATTGTGGTGTATCTTTAAACATACAGACAGTGTGGTGTATCTTTAAAGGTACAAATAGTGTAGTGTATCTTTAAACGTACAAACAGTGTAATATATCTTTAAATGTACAAACAGTGTTTTGTGTCTTTAAAGGTACAAGCAGTGTAGTGTATCTTTAAAGGTACAAACATTGTGGTGTATCTTTAAACATACAGACAGTGTGGTGTATCTTTAAAGGTACAAACAGTGTAGTGTATCTTTAATTGTACAAACAGTGTAGTGTACCTTTAAAGGTACAAACAGTGTAATGCATCTTTAAATATACAAACAGTGTTGTGTGTCTTTAAAGGTACAAGCAGTGTAGTGTATCTTTAAAGGTACAAACATTGTGGTGTATCTTTAAACATACAGACAGTGTGGTGTATCTTTAAAGGTACAAATAGTGTAGTGTATCTTTAAAGGTACAAACAGTGTAGTGTATCTTTAAAGGTACAAACAGTGTAGTGTATCTTTAAATGTACAAACATTGTGGTGTATCTTTAAACATACAGACAGTGTAGTTTATATTTAAACGTACAGACAGTGTAGTGTATCTTTAAACATACAGACAGTGTAGTTTATCTTTAAATATACAAGCAGTGTTGTGTATCTTTAAAGGTACAAGCAGTGTAGTGTATCTTTAAAGGTACAAACAGTGTAGTGTATCTTTAAACATACAGACAGTGTAGTTTATCTTTAAACGTACAGACAGTGTAGTGTATCTTTAAACATACAGACAGTGTAGTTTATCTTTAAATATACAAGCAGTGTTGTGTATCTTTAAAGGTACAAGCAGTGTAGTGTATCTTTAAAGGTACAAACAGTGTAGTGTATCTTTAAACATACAGACAGTGTAGTTTATCTTTAAACGTACAAACAGTGTAGTGTATCTTTACAGGTACAAACAGTGTAGTGTATATTTAAACGTACAAACAGTGTAGTGTATCTTTAAACGTACAAACAGTGTAGTGTATCGTTAAACGTACAAACAGTGTAGTGTATCTTTAAACGTACACACAGTGTAGTGTATCTTTAAACGTACAAACAGTGTAGTGTGTCGTTAAACGTACAAACAGTGTAGTGTGTCTTTAAAGATACAAACAGTGTAGTGTATCGTTAAACGTACAAACAGTGTAGTGTATCTTTAAACGTACAAACAGTGTAGTGTATCGTTAAACGTACAAACAGTGTAGTGTATCTTTAAAGATACAAACAGTGTAGTGTATCGTTAAACGTACAAACAGTGTAGTGTATCTTTAAACGTACAAACAGTGTAGTGTATCGTTAAACTTACAAACAGTGTAGTGTATCTTTAAACGTACAAACAGTGTAGTGTATCTTTAAACGTACAAACAGTGTAGTGTATCGTTAAACGTACAAACAGTGTAGTGTATCGTTAAACGTACAAACAGTGTAGTGTTTCTTTAAACGTACAAACAGTGTAGTGTATCTTTAAACGTACAAACAGTGTAGTGTGTCTTTAAAGGTACAAACAGTGTAGTGTGTCTTTAAACGTACAAACCGTGTAGTGTGTCTTTAAAGGTACAAACAGTGTAGTGTGTCATTAAAGGTACAAACAGTGTAGTGTGTCTTTAAAGGTACAAACAGTGTAGTGTACCTTTAAAGGTACAAACAGTGTAATATATCTTTAAATGTACAAACAGTGTTTTGTGTCTTTAAAGGTACAAGCAGTGTAGTGTATCTTTAAAGGTACAAACATTGTGGTGTATCTTTAAACATACAGACAGTGTGGTGTATCTTTAAAGGTACAAATAGTGTAGTGTATCTTTAAACGTACAAACAGTGTAATATATCTTAAAATATACAAACAGTGTTGTGTATCTTTAAAGGAACAAACAGTGTTGTGTATCTTTAAACGTACGAACAGTGTTGTGTATCTTTAAAGGTACAAGCAGTGTAGTGTATCTGTAAAGGTACAAACAGTGTAGTGTATCTTTAAACATTCAGACAGTGTAGTGTATCTTTAAACGTACAAACAGTGTAGTGTATCGTTAAACTTACAAACAGTGTAGTGTATCTTTAAACGTACAAACAGTGTAGTGTATCTTTAAACGTACAAACAGTGTAGTGTATCGTTAAACGTACAAACAGTGTAGTGTATCGTTAAACGTACAAACAGTGTAGTGTATCTTTAAACGTACAAACAGTGTAGTGTATCTTTAAAGGTACAAACAGTGTAGTGTATCTTTAAATGTACAAACATTGTGGTGTATCTTTAAACATACAGACAGTGTAGTTTATCTTTAAATATACAAGCAGTGTTGTGTATCTTTAAAGGTACAAGCAGTGTAGTGTATCTTTAAAGGTACAAACAGTGTAGTGTATCTTTAAACATACAGACAGTGTAGTTTATCTTTAAACGTACAGACAGTGTAGTGTATCTTTAAACATAAAGACAGTGTAGTTTATCTTTAAATATACAAGCAGTGTTGTGTATCTTTAAAGGTACAAGCAGTGTAGTGTATCTTTAAAGGTACAAACAGTGTAGTGTATCTTTAAACATACAGACAGTGTGGTGTATCTTTACAGGTACAAACAGTGTAGTGTATATTTAAACGTACAAACAGTGTAGTGTATCTTTAAACGTACAAACAGTGTAGTGTATCTTTACAGGTACAAACAGTGTAGTGTATATTTAAACGTACAAACAGTGTAGTGTATCTTTAAACGTACAAACAGTGTAGTGTATCGTTAAACGTACAAACAGTGTAGTGTATCTTTAAACGTACACACAGTGTAGTGTATCTTTAAACGTACAAACAGTGTAGTGTATCGTTAAACGTACAAACAGTGTAGTGTATCTTTACAGGTACAAACAGTGTAGTGTATATTTAAACGTACAAACAGTGTAGTGTATCGTTAAACTTACAAACAGTGTAGTGTATCTTTAAACATACAAACAGTGTAGTGTATCTTTAAACGTACAAACAGTGTAGTGTATCGTTAAACGTACAAACAGTGTAGTGTATCTTTAAACGTACAAACAGTGTAGTGTATCTTTAAACGTACAAACAGTGTAGTGTATCTTTAAAGGTACAAACAGTGTAGTGTGTCTTTAAAGGTACAAACAGTGTAGTGTGTCTTTAAACGTACAAACCGTGTAGTGTGTCTTTAAAGGTACAAACAGTGTAGTGTGTCTTTAAAGGTACAAACAGTGTAGTGTATCTTTAATTGTACAAACAGTGTAGTGTACCTTTAAAGGTACAAACAGTGTAATATATCTTTAAATGTACAAACAGTGTTTTGTGTCTTTAAAGGTACAAGCAGTGTAGTGTATCTTTAAAGGTACAAACATTGTGGTGTATCTTTAAACATACAGACAGTGTGGTGTATCTTTAAAGGTACAAATAGTGTAGTGTATCTTTAAAGGTACAAACAGTGTAGTGTATCTTTAAAGGTACAAACAGTGTAGTGTATCTTTAAAGGTACAAACAGTGTAGTGCATCTTTAAATGTACAAACATTGTAGTGTATCTTTAAACGTACAAACAGTGTAATATATCTTAAAATATACAAACAGTGTTGTGTATCTTTAAAGGAACAAACAGTGTTGTGTATCTTTAAAGGTACAAACAGTGTTGTGTATCTTTAAAGGTACAAGCAGTGTAGTGTATCTGTAAAGGTACAAACAGTGTAGTGTATCTTTAAACATTCAGACAGTGTAGTGTATCTTTAAACGTACAAACAGTGTAGTGTATCTTTAAACGTACAAACAGTGTAGTGTATCTTTAAAGGTACAAACAGTGTAGTGTGTCTTTAAAGGTACAAACAGTGTAGTGTGTCTTTAAACGTACAAACCGTGTAGTGTGTCTTTAAAGGTACAAACAGTGTAGTGTGTCTTTAAAGGTACAAACAGTGTAGTGTGTCTTTAAAGGTACAAACAGTGTAGTGTGTCTTTAAAGGTACAAACAGTGTAGTGTACCTTTAAAGGTACAAACAGTGTAATATATCTTTAAATGTACAAACAGTGTTTTGTGTCTTTAAAGGTACAAGCAGTGTAGTGTATCTTTAAAGGTACAAACATTGTGGTGTATCTTTAAACATACAGACAGTGTGGTGTATCTTTAAAGGTACAAATAGTGTAGTGTATTTTTAAAGGTACAAACAGTGTAGTGTATCTTTAAAGGTACAAACAGTGTAGTGTATCGTTAAACGTACAAACAGTGTAGTGTATCGTTAAACGTACAAACAGTGTAGTGTATCTTTACAGGTACAAACAGTGTAGTGTATATTTAAACGTACAAACAGTGTAGTGTATCTTTAAACGTACAAACAGTGTAGTGTATCGTTAAACGTACAAACAGTGTAGTGTATCTTTAAACGTACAAACAGTGTAGTGTATCGTTAAACGTACAAACAGTGTAGTGTATCTTTAAACGTACAAACAGTGTAGTGTATCTTTAAACGTACAAACAGTGTAGTGTATCTTTAAAGGTACAAACAGTGTAGTGTGTCTTTAAAGGTACAAACAGTGTAGTGTGTCTTTAAACGTACAAACCGTGTAGTGTATCTTTAAAGGTACAAACAGTGTAGTGTGTCTTTAAAGGTACAAACAGTGTAGTGTGTCTTTAAAGGTACAAACAGTGTAGTGTATCTTTAATTGTACAAACAGTGTAGTGTACCTTTAAAGGTACAAACAGTGTAATATATCTTTAAATGTACAAACAGTGTTTTGTGTCTTTAAAGGTACAAGCAGTGTAGTGTATCTTTAAAGGTACAAACATTGTGGTGTATCTTTAAACATACAGACAGTGTGGTGTATCTTTAAAGGTACAAATAGTGTAGTGTATCTTTAAAGGTACAAACAGTGTAGTGTATCTTTAAAGGTACAAACAGTGTAGTGCATCTTTAAATGTACAAACATTGTAGTGTATCTTTAAACGTACAAACAGTGTAATATATCTTAAAATATACAAACAGTGTTGTGTATCTTTAAAGGAACAAACAGTGTTGTGTATCTTTAAAGG
The DNA here is from genome assembly GCF_029633855.1 of Hoplias malabaricus. Taxonomy (NCBI): domain Eukaryota; kingdom Metazoa; phylum Chordata; class Actinopteri; order Characiformes; family Erythrinidae; genus Hoplias; species Hoplias malabaricus. The sequence continues at coordinate 34,088,257 of NC_089817.1, forward strand.
TACAAACAGTGTTGTGTATCTTTAAAGGTACAAGCAGTGTAGTGTATCTGTAAAGGTACAAACAGTGTAGTGTATCTTTAAACATTCAGACAGTGTAGTGTATCTTTAAACGTACAAACAGTGTAGTGTATCTTTAAACGTACAAACAGTGTAGTGTATCTTTAAACGTACAAACAATGTAGTGTATCTTTAAAGGTACAAACAGTGTAGTGTATCTTTAAAGGTACAAACAGCATAGTGTATCTTTAAAGGTAAAAACGGTGTAGTGTATTTTTAAAGGTACAAACGGTGTAGTGTATTTTTAAAGGTACAAATGGTGTAGTGTATCTTTAAACGTACAGACAGTGTAGTGTATCTTTAAAGGTACAACCAGTGTAGTGTGTCTTTAAAGGTACAAACAGTGTAGTGTATCTTTAAAGGTACAAACAGTGTAGTGTGTCTTTTAAAGGTACAAACAGTGTAGTGTGTCTTTAAAGGTACAAACAGTGTAGTGTATCTTTAAAGGTACAAACAGTGTAGTGTGTCTTTAAAGGTACAAACAGTGTAGTGTATCTTTAAACGTACAGACAGTGTAGTGTATCTTTAAAGGTACAACCAGTGTAGTGTGTCTTTAAAGGTACAAACAGTGTAGTGTATCTTTAAACGTACAGACAGTGTAGTGTATCTTTAAAGGTACAACCAGTGTAGTGTGTCTTTAAAGGTACAAACAGTGTAGTGTACCTTTAAAGGTACAAACAGTGTAGTGTATCTTTAAAGGTACAAACAGTGTAGTGTATCTTTAAAGGTACAGCAGTGGTGTTAGAGTCCAGTTGTGTTCCTAAAGGTTAATTACATTCTCTTCTCCAGAAGGAGAGGGGGATCTCTGTAATGTTTCATTATACAACTGTGGAGAATAAAAGAACCCAATAAAAGTCCTAGAGAGGAAACGGGGGGAATGTAATCAACACAGTTTTTAAAATCTACAGTTAATATAGAATAAGGTGCAGTTCTGTTTCCTAGTTAAAGGCTCTGTATATGTTCCACTGAGGGCACCACCACAGTGAACGCTTTTCTGAAAGAGTAGGGAATGCAGGGACTGATGGATTCCCAGGGATTCTGGGACTGATGTGTTTACAAGAAGTTCCTTTACGGTATGAAGGAAACCAGGAAGAATGAACGTAAGATTCCCTGAACTCTGAAGTCAGACTGTGAAGGAGTAGGGGACCGTGTGAAATGTGGTGACAGTTGATTTTTTTAATCGTATGAAGGAGAGTTATATTAGTTCATGATCCTGTAGGTCTCTCTCTCTCTCTCTCTCTCTCTCTGTCAATAATCGATTATTAAATAGTGTCGATAAGTCTATTACTACATTAACATTTTATCAGTGTTTTTGTGGTGTAACTCCTCCGTTCAGCCACACGATGTCGCTGTTCACCGTGTTTCTGAGAATCCGCTCTCATTAACCCAACTCTCCGCCTTAAATCCTGCGTAATCAGAAAGGCGTGGCGCGTAAAGCACGAGCTAAACCGCAGCCCACAGCGCTGTAATCAGGAGCGGAGGCCTCTGTGTCCACATTTATAGCGTTAACAGCGTTAAAATAACACAGTTACTACAGCTTTGGTCCCGATAAACAGAGTCGTCATGGGTCTGCCGCCGACTGGAGGAGGTTTCTGGATCACGGTGGTGGTTTTCTGCGGGGTTTGGAGCTGTTCTCACGCGCAGATTTCGTACTCGGTCTCGGAGGAGTTGAAGAAGGACTCCGTGGTGGGGAACATCGCGAAGGATCTGAACATTGACGTTCAGGAGCTGCAGTCGAGGAGGTTTCAGGTGGTGGCTGGGTCTAATAAGCGATATTTGGACGTGAACGTGAAGACCGGAGCTCTGTTTGTTGTGGAGAGGCTGGACAGGGAGGAGCTGTGTGAGGGTAAGCAGAAATGCGCGCTCCATATCGAGGTGATGGCTCAGAATCCCGTTAAACTCTACCGCGTTGAGGTGAACGTCGTCGACATTAACGACAACGCTCCAGTTTTCCCACTGCAGACTTTGGTGAAGAATATTACTGAAAATGTAGTGCCTGGGGATCGCTTTTCTTTGCCTGGAGCTAAAGATCTGGATGTTGGAATCAACTCAGTGAAGAGCTACGTGCTGAGCCCCAATGAACACTTCACCCTGGATGTTCAGAGCTACGGAGAGCAGAGTATTTCCGCGGAGTTGGTGCTCCACAAGGCTTTAGACAGAGAGAGGGAGTCAGTGATCAGACTCACACTGACGGCCATCGACGGAGGGAAGCCTGCCAGGTCTGGGACGATGGCTGTAATCGTGAATGTGCTTGACATCAACGATAACAACCCAGTGTTTAGCAAACCTCTGTATAAAGTTAAGGTGAAAGAGAACGTTCCTTCTGGGACCAAACTCCTCACTTTGACCGCCACTGACTCCGACGAGGGGCTAAATGGAGACGTCGTGTACTCGCTGGTGGATCAAGAAGGGAACTCAGCTTCCAGTTTGTTCGTAATAGACAGCATCACTGGAGATATCACAGTGAAAGGGAAGATTGATTATGAGGAAAACCCTGCGATTGAGCTGAGGGTACAGGCTCAGGACAGAAGTCTATCTCCGAGACACTCTCACTGTAAAGTGTTAGTCGAAGTGGAGGATGTGAACGATAACGCCCCAGAGATTTCGGTCACTCTCTTAATGAGCTCCGTGAGCGAGGACATCAAACCAGGAGCGGACGTAGCGCTGATCACCGTGTCCGATAAAGACGACGCCAAAAACGGGAAAGTCTCCTTTAGGATCTCCGGACACAGTCCGTTCCAACTTCAGCCGTCTTATAAAAACTCCTACTCTCTCGTGGTCAGTGAAAAACTGGACAGAGAACAGCTCTCTCAGCATCACGTCATGGTCGTCGCCAACGACGAGGGCTCTCCCAGTCTCAGCAGCACCGGGGTTATAACGGTCCACGTTTCTGACGTCAACGACAACCCTCCTCTGTTCCCAGCCGCGGTGATAAACATCGACGTGAAAGAGAACAGTCCGGCCGGAGAGAGGCTGACCACACTGACCGCCACTGACCTCGATACGGGCGAAAACGCCCACGTTTCCTACTCCCTCCTCGATCTGGAGGGCAGCAGCACCCCTGTATCCACTTTAATGAACATCAACTCCCTCACGGGTGAAGTGTACACTTTACAGTCCTTCAACTACGAGACCATCAAGCGCCTCCGGTTCCAGGTGCAGGCCACGGACAGCGGCTCTCCTCCTCTGAGCAGCAACGTGAGCGTGAGCGTGTTCGTCCTGGACGAGAACGACAACAGTCCCGTTCTTCTAGCTCCTTACTCTGAAGCCGGCTCAGTGAGCACCGAGAGCGTCCCCTACTCTGCTGAGGCGGGCTACTTTGTGGCTAAAGTGCGAGCGGTGGACGCGGACTGTGGCTACAACGCGCTGCTGTCTTATCACCTCACTGAAGCTAAGGGCACTAACCTGTTCCGCATCGGGAGCAGCTCCGGAGAGATCAGGACTAAGAGACGCATGAGCGACAACGACTTGAAGAGCCACGCGCTCGTGGTGATGGTGAGCGACCACGGAGAGCCCTCCCTCTCGGCCACGGCCAGCGTGGAGGTGGTGGTGGTGGAGAGCGTGGAGCGCGTGCAGCCTTCCCTAAGACAGGTGCCGCTGAAGGAGGAGGCTTTCTCTGATCTGAACCTGTATCTGCTCATCGCTATCGTCTCGGTGTCGGGGCTCTTCCTGCTGAGCCTCGCGGCTTTAGCGGCGGCCAGATGCTGCGGCTCCGGGGGCGCTTTGGGCTCCTGCGGCGCTCCGGTGGTCACCGCGCACCCTGACGGGAGCTGGTCTTACTCCAAAGCCACTCAGCAGTACGACGTGTGCTTCAGCTCGGACACGCTGAAGAGTGACGTGGTGGTCTTCCCCTCGCCGTTCCCTCCGCCTGCAGACGCAGAGCTCATCAGCATCAACGGAGGAGACACCTTCACACGGGGACACACCCTCACCAGTGCCGGGAAGGTAAGGCAGTTGGCACGGATTCACTAATAGTGTCCACTGTCTGATTTGCTGATCCGTTTAAGGCCAGTGGCTACTGAAGTCTTGTCCATGTGTGGTGTTGGCTCACATTGCTGTTGTGGTCTGTTCTTCTTTCCTTCTTTAGATGGATACTAAACAAACCAAAGCTAAATACATTTAGCCGTATTCGAAGGGTCCTGAGTAAAGTTCTGGTTATAACCAGGTCTGCCGGGTCCTAACCTGCTGTGATTAGATGTCTCTTGGTTTTCTTTGCGGTCAGTCATTGGTCCTCAGGCTCTGTTCTGTGGTTGGTTCATTGCCTTTTCTTGGAGTTGGTTGTAAACACTGTGTCAGATGAATGTGGTTTCTGTGAGGGAACGGTCGTCCGTGTTCACACCTCAAATGGCTTCACACCATTTTAATTTACTTCATTTGTCATTTCAGCTTGTGTTTGAAGCAGCACTGGTTTTGTCGTCTTCATCTTCCATTGACTTTCCATGATATTCAAATGAACAGTGAGTGTGTTTGTTGGGAGTGTGTTTGTTGGGAGTGTGTTTGTTATGAGTGTGTTTGTTATGAGTGTGTTTGTTGTGAGTGTGTTTGTTATGAGTGTGTTTGTTATGAGTGTGTTTGTTGTGAGTGTGTTTGTTATGAGTGTGTTTGTTGGGAGTGTGTTTGTTGTGAGTGTGTTTGTTGTGAGTGTGTTTGTTATGAGTGTGTTTGTTGTGAGTGTGTTTGTTATGAGTGTGTTTGTTGTGAGTGTGTTTGTTGTGAGTGTGTTTGTTGGGAGTGTGTTTGTTGGGAGTGTGTTTGTTGGGAGTAGATTGTTCAGGGGTTCAGCTGGAACCTTTGCTTTATTAAAGTTTCTAGGAAAAATCCCAGGGGATTTTAAAAGCTTCTTGAAACATTAACATTAACGACAATGAGAAACCCTCAGAGGTTCACTGTGGGACCTTCATTATTCAGTACTGCAGCTTTGGAATTATTACTGATAAGATATGGATAATAATAATAATAATAATAATAATAATAATAATGATATTAACAATAAACAACCCAAACAAGTCTTGGTAGGTGAAGCTTTGTGAAACTGTCCACAGGTGAGTGTGTGAGTGACTGGGTGAGTGTGTGTGTGTATGTAAGAATGACAGGGTGAGTGTATGTGTGACAGTGATTGGGTGAGGTGTGTGTGTGTGTGTGTGTTTGAGAGTGACTGGGTGAGTGGAAGTGAGTGTGTGTGAGTGTGTATTACTGCGTGTGTGAGAGTGACTGGGTGAGTGTGTGTGTGTGTTTGAGAGTGACTGGGTGAGTGGGATTGTGTGTGTTTTAGAGTGACTGGGTGTGTGTGTGTGTGTGTGTGTATTACTGCATGTGTGAGAGTGACTGGGTGAGTGTTTGTGTGTGTTTGAGAGTGACTAGGTGAGTGGGAGTGTGTGTGTTTGAGAGTGACTGTGTGTGTGTGTGAGTGTGAGAGAGTAAATGGGTGAGTGTGTGAAAGTGTCCACAGGTGTGTGTGTGTGTTTGAGAGTGACTGGGTGAGTGGGAGTGTGTGTGTGTGTGTGTGTGAGTGAGTGAGTGAGTGATTGTCTGTAAAGAATCACTAAAAGCTTGGTCCTGATGGTCATTTCTCATTGACTGTTGAAAGTGTTGGAGAAGGTGTCTCAGCTGAGCGTCTGACAGAAAGCTTCAGACTCAGTGCAGACTCACGTTCACTGATGTAGAGGGTGGGAGTGCTCCTGGGGGGTGGGAGCTCATAGTTAATGTGGTGAACGTTAATGACAACACTCCAGCATTTAGCCAGAGTTTGTACAAAGTCCAAGAGAAGGCACCGACTGGAACTCACACTGCTACTGATTCTGCTGAGTGTTTGGAAATCAGATGGTGTTTCTGAAGCTATTAATGTGTCACACGTCTGTTATGATGGTGTCTATCCTTTTTTTTTAAATAAATCATTGTCTTAATAGCCTCAGAAATGAGGATCAAACCGCGACCCGTTTGAGTTCAGTCTGAACACGTCTTTTAACGTCTGAGTTTGGGACAACCCCATGTTTTATGTCACAGCGTGTTTGGGGGCTAAAGAAGTTCTAAGCGGGTCGTAGCCCCTAAAACTGGTGTAATGATGTCATTTTGTTGGAGTGTGGAGCAGTCTTCCCTAAGACGAGTGCCGCTGACGGAGGAGGCTTTTGACGTGGTGGCCGTTCCCTCGCCTGCAGACGCAGAGGAGACCCTTCCTCTCGGACACACGCCCTGCTGTGGGAAGGTAAGGGAGTGATGTTCATATGTTTGCATGCCAAAGCGTTGACTGGATTAAAGGTGCTGGGGGTTTGAACACAGTCTCTAGTCCGTTAGAAAGTCTCAGTGATGACTAACTGGAGTCACAGCACTGAGGCGTAGGCTTTAGTTCTTTATCCAATGTTTCCTCTGCACTTCTCCACCCCTGACACCTTTAGCACCCACTACGGCATGGACGATGTGCATGAACTTGTTTTCACTGATCATTATAAAGAGAGACGTTTAGTCGAAAGCATGCCTCTCCAACTCCCTGCTGTGAAGGTTTGGTTGACTCTGTTTTCTATCGCTCCCCGGACACTCACCAGTGTGAGTATAGTATTATTATAACAGGGATTTATTCTGCAGTGTGGAACAGTGTAGTTTATGTTGTAGTTGATGTTGGTGTGGTGTAATGTGTTGTAACATGGTGTAGTACAGCGCAGTGTCTTGTAGTGGGGGTATTATGGGATGGTGTGTTCTATGCTGTTGTAGTGGGGGGTATTATGGGATTGCGTGTTCTATGATGTAGTAAGGTGTATTATGGGATGGCGTGTTTTATGACGTTGTAGTAGGGGGTATTCTATGCTGTTGTAGTGGGGTGTATTATGGGATGGCGTGTTCTATGCTGTTGTAGTGGGGTGTATTATGGGATGGCGTGTTCTATGCTGTTGTAGTGGGGTGTATTATGGGATGGCGTGTTCTATGCTGTTGTAGTGGGGTGTATTATGGGATGGCGTGTTCTATGATGTTGTAGAGGGGGGTATTATGGGATGGCGTGTTCTATGATGTTGTAGTGGGGTGTATTATGGGATGGCGTGTTCTATGATGTTGTAGTAGGGGGAATTATGGGATGGCATGTTCTCTGATGTTGTAGTGGGGGGTATTATGGGATGGCGTGTTCTATGATGTTGTAGTGGGGGGTATTATGGGATGGCGTGTTCTATGATGTTGTAGTTGGGGGTATTATGGGATGGCGTGTTCTATGATGTTGTAGTTGGGGGTATTATGGGATGGCGTGTTCTATGATGTTGTAGAGGGAGGTATTATGGGATGGCGTGTTCTATGATGTTGTAGTTGGGGGTATTATGGGATGGTATGTTCTATGATGTTGTAGTAAGGTGTATTATGGGATGGCGTGTTCTATGATGTTGTAGTAGGGTGTATTATGGGATGGCGTGTTCTATGATGTTGTAGAGGGGGGTATTATGGGATGGCGTGTTCTATGATGTTGTAGTGGGGGGTATTATGGGATGGCGTGTTCTATGATGTTGTAGAGGGAGGTATTATGGGATGGCGTGTTCTATGATGTTGTAGTTGGGGGTATTATGGGATGGTATGTTCTATGATGTTGTAGTAAGGTGTATTATGGGATGGCGTGTTCTATGATGTTGTAGTAGGGTGTATTATGGGATGGTGTGTTCTATGATGTTGTAGTAGGGTGTATTATGGGGTGGCGTGTTCTATGATGTTGTAGTAGGGTGTATTATGGGATGGCGTGTTCTATGATGTTGTAGAGGGGGGTATTATGGGATGGCGTGTTCTATGATGTTGTAGTGGGGGGTATTATGGGATGGCGTGTTCTATGATGTTGTAGAGGGGGGTATTATGGGATGGCGTGTTCTATGATGTTGTAGTTGGGGGTATTATGGGATGGTATGTTCTATGATGTTGTAGTAAGGTGTATTATGGGATGGCGTGTTCTATGATGTTGTAGTGGGGGGTATTATGGAATGGCATGTTCTATGATATTGTAGTAGGGTGTATTATGGGATGGCGTGTTCTATGATGTTGTAGTAGGGTGTATTATGGGATGGCGTGTTCTATGATGTTGTACTGGGGGGTATTATGGGATGGCGTGTTCTATGATGTTGTAGAGTGGGGTATTATGGGATGGCGTGTTCTATGATGTTGTAGTTGGGGGGTATTATGGGATGGCGTTTTCTATGATGTTGTACTGGGGTATTATGGGATGGCGTGTTCTATGATGTTGTAGTAGGGTGTATTATGGGATGGCGTGTTCTATGATGTTGTAGTGGGGGTATTATGGGATGGCGTGTTCTATGATGTTGTAGTAGGGTGTATTATGGGATGGCATGTTCTATGATGTTGTAGTGGGGTGTATTATGGGATGGCGTGTTCTATGATGTAGTGGGGGGTATTATGGGATGATGTGTTCTATGATGTTGTAGTGGGGTGTATTATGGGATGGCGTGTTCTATGATGTTGTAGTGGGGGGTATTATGGGATGGCGTGTTCTATGATGTTGTAGTGGGGGGTATTATGGGATGGCGTGTTCTATGATGTAATTGGGGATATTATGGGATGGCGTGTTCTGGGGTGTACTGAGGTATACTATGGTACTGTCTAGTGTAGTGTGATGTAGAGTGTTTCGGTATGGTGCTGTTGGGTGTACTACATTGCATTGTGGTGTATATTTATTGTGTGTTGTGGTATGGTTTAGTGTGGTGTATTATGGTGTAGTCGGGTGTTGTATGCTACAATATACCATTTATTTCAATATATACTAATGCATTTTAGATTTTTTTATTTAAAAATGCCATATACAACAGTATGTAAACAGCCTTTTTAGTCAATTAATTTAGCTGCCTTAATGTGGACCCAGATGTGTTCATGTAGAATGAAAGGAGATATTCTGGAGCCACTGTACGTGAGCTTAAAGTTACCATGCCCCATGCTAAATCTGACTGAGAAGGTTTAAAATGGGATGCCTTAAACTGGGTTCTCAGGTTCACATACGTCCATCTGGTATTTTAGGATGATTTTCTGAGATGCTGAGCCAAACATGCAGCATCAGCACCTGAGTTTACTGGTTTACTCTGAAGAGTAGAAGCTGTTGGTGCAGCAAAGAAGAGACAAACCACCTACAGATACCCTTGGTTTCAGAGGAAGTATAGTGACCCTGTGGTGATTTTACTGCTCATCTGTGACTGATATGTTTCTTTAATACATCACAAATTGAAGAAGGTGCATTACTTTTTATTCTAAAAGAAGTGCTGGGGAGTTTGGGGTTATTCTGCAGTTGGTTTTGTGGAAGATCTTCTCCACTTGGTGGCACTGCAGACCATGAAACCATTTTAAAACCCACTGCTTCCGCCTGCTGGTGCATGGTCACATGATCTGTAGTCTCCATCAGCGGAGCCGAGACCCCCTTCTTTCTGGCGTCATACTGCAGAAGAGGTTTCCACGGTGTGTCAGTGGATTACTAGGATCTTTTAGTGTGAGTCTGGTCTGTTCTACTGGAAGCCAAAGCATGGCTGGAAGTGATTGCACCTCTGTCCGATGGCTGGTTCTGTCACCTGTGCTGCTTCTCCTGGCTCGAGGGGAGGGTCAGATCGTGTACTCCGTCTCTGAGGAAGTAAACATCGGGACGGTGGTCGGGAATCTGGTGAAGGACATGAATCTGAACACACACGAGTTGGAAGCCAGAGCGTTTCAGCTGGTGCCCAGCTCCAGCAGCAGGTATTTTGGTGTGAATCTGAAGAATGGTGTGTTGTACGTGAAGGAGAGGGTGGATCGTGAGGAGCTGTGTCCCAATCCTTCCTCTGCTCCCTCTTGCTCTTTGAATTTTGAAGCTATAGTGAATCACCCTCTGAGCCTTCACCGGGTCGTGGTCAATGTCCTGGATGTTAACGACAATGCTCCTGTGTTTCCGCTGACGGCTCAGGTGTTGAACATATCGGAGTCGGTGCAGCCTGGGGCCAGGTTTTCCTTGCTCAGTGCTTTCGATGCCGATGACGGTTCTCTGTCTGTGAGAAGCTACAAACTGAGCCAGAGTGAACATTTCTCATTGGATGTTAACAGCGGTGGGGAGCATGGCTTGTCTGTGGAGCTTGTGCTCCGTAAAGCTTTGGACAGAGAGAAAGAAGCAGTGATTCGTTTGGTTCTGACCGCTTTTGATGGAGGGAAACCGCCCAAATCTGGGTCTCTGCATGTTATAGTCAACGTTTTGGACATCAACGATAATGCTCCGGTGTTCGGCAGCTCTCTTTACAAAGTGCGAGTGACGGAGAACACACCCCGAGGCACTAAGATCGTCACGTTAAACGCTACTGACCCAGACGAGGGTCCAAACGCGGAGATCCGGTACCTGTTCAACAGCCACGGCCAAGAGAAGAGTCTGGACATGTTTTCAATCGACTCTGAAACTGGAGATATCGCAGTTAAAGGAGATATTGACTACGAAGATAAGCCTTTCTATGAAATCAGAGTCGAAGCTCACGATAAAGGCTCTTCCCCAATGACGGCTAACTGTAAACTTCTGGTCGAAGTCGTAGACGTTAATGACAATGCACCAGAAATTGTCATAACACAGTTATTAACATCTCTAAAGGAAGATGCCAAAGCTGGCACCGCTGTGGCCCTCGTGACCATCTCGGACAAGGATGGAGGACCGAACGGAAAGGTGAGCTGTAAACTGCTTGGGAAACTGCCGTTTAAACTTGAGTCCACTTATAAGAACTACTACTCCATTGTTCTTGATGGACAGCTGGACAGAGAGACGGTTTCTCAGTATAAAATAACCATTGTAGCCGCAGATGAAGGGGTGCCACCACTCTCTAGCACCAGCGTGTTTCAAGTTCAGGTCTCAGACGTTAATGATAATGCACCAACCTTTGGCCAAAGAAATATCGACGTGTATGTGAAAGAAAACACAGCGCCGGGGACTCTTTTATACGCCCTGTCCGCCGCTGACCAAGATGCAAATGAAAACGCAGATATAACATATTCTCTCTTAGAAAACAAAGCCACAGGACTCACGTCTATAAGCATTAACTCAGTGACAGGGCAGATGTACAGTCTACAGTCCTTCAACTACGAAGAGACAAAGATGCTCCGGTTCCAGGTGCAGGCCACGGACAGCGGCTCTCCTCCTCTGAGCAGCAACGTGAGCGTGAGCGTGTTCGTCCTGGACGAGAACGACAACAGTCCCGTTCTTCTAGCTCCTTACTCTGAAGCCGGCTCAGTGAGCACCGAGAGCGTCCCCTACTCTGCTGAGGCGGGCTACTTTGTGGCTAAAGTGCGAGCGGTGGACGCGGACTGTGGCTACAACGCGCTGCTGTCTTATCACCTCACTGAAGCTAAGGGCACTAACCTGTTCCGCATCGGGAGCAGCTCCGGAGAGATCAGGACTAAGAGACGCATGAGCGACAACGACTTGAAGAGCCACGCGCTCGTGGTGACGGTGAGCGACCACGGAGAGCCCTCCCTCTCGGCCACGGCCAGCGTGGAGGTGGTGGTGGTGGAGAGCGTGGAGCGCGTGCAGCCTTCCCTAAGACAGGTGCCGCTGAAGGAGGAGGCTTTCTCTGATCTGAACCTGTATCTGCTCATCGCTATCGTCTCGGTGTCGGGGCTCTTCCTGCTGAGCCTCGCGGCTTTAGCGGCGGCCAGATGCTGCGGCTCCGGGGGCGCTTTGGGCTCCTGCGGCGCTCCGGTGGTCACCGCGCACCCTGACGGGAGCTGGTCTTACTCCAAAGCCACTCAGCAGTACGACGTGTGCTTCAGCTCGGACACGCTGAAGAGTGACGTGGTGGTCTTCCCCTCGCCGTTCCCTCCGCCTGCAGACGCAGAGCTCATCAGCATCAACGGAGGAGACACCTTCACACGGGGACACACCCTCACCAGCGCCGGGATGGTGAGCACACTGGTTGTGTTTGGTTTGGTTGGTGTGGTGTCCTAGGATTTCAGCTCCAGGGCAGTGGACAGTTTGCAGCGGTGTTTGTGTCTGTATTTATTCACTTTGCCATCATTCATTCTTCAGTTTTACATCTCAGCATTTTACTCCTGATTATTACTTAATAATCTGCAGCAAGGTGGTGCTGCAGGGTCTGGGTCCTGGGTTTACTCCTTTCCTCGGGTCACTGTTTGTGAGGAGTGTGCTGTGTTTTCCCTGTGTCTGTATGGGTGTCCACCGGGTGCTTCGGTTTTCTTAGACAATCCACACACGTCAGAGTGTGTGAAACTTTCCACAGGTGAGTGACTGGGTGAGTGTGTGTGTGGCTGGGTGAGTGTGTGTGTGGCTGGGTGTGTGTGTGAATGGCTGGGTGTGTGTGTGAATGGCTGGGTGAGTGTGTAAATGACTGGGTGAGTGTGAGTGACTTGGTGAGTGTGTGAGTGACTGGGTGTGTGATTGGGTGAGTGTGTGAGTGACTGGGTGAGTGTGTGAGTGACTGGGTGAGTGTGTGAGTGACTGGGTGTATGTGTGTGGGTGAGGGTGTAAGTGACTGGGTGAGTGTGTGAGTAACTGGGTGAGTGTGAGTGTGTGAGTGACTGTGTGAGTGTGTGGGTGAGGGTGTGAGTGACTGGGTGAGTGTGTGAGTGACTGGGTGAGTGTGAGTGATTGGATGAGTGGCTGGGTGAGTGACTGTGTGAGTGGTTGGGTGAGTGTGTGGGTGAGTGTGTGAATGACTGGGTGACTGTGTGAGTAACTGGGTGAGTGTGAGTGTGTGAGTGACTGGGTGAGTGTGAGTGACTGTGTGAGTGACTGGATGAGTGTGTGAGTGACTGGGTGAGTGTGTGAGTGATTGGGTGAGTGACTGTGTGAGTGGCTGGGTGAGTGTGTGGGTGAGTGTGTGAATGACTGGGTGACTGTGTGGGTGAGTGGCTGGGTGAGTGAGTGAGTGACTGGGTGAGTGAGTGAGTGACTGGGTGAGTGTGTGAGTGACTGGGTGAGTGTGACTGTGAGTGACGGGGTGAGTGTGACTGAGTGACTGGGTGAGTGTGACTGTGTGAGTGACTGGGTGAGTGTCTGATACTATACACAAGTATTGTTCGTCAGAATAAGGAGGTTGTAGAAGATGAATAATGATATGATTTCATGTTATAGATGTGTAATAACTATGTGAAATGTCTGTATCAATGTTGGCAATGAGTTTCCTGGCTGTGGCTGTTTGATGTTGTACAGTTTGTGAGGATTGGAGCTATTTATAGATGAAAATACATGAAGCTTCAGTGAAAGGAGAGAGGGACTGTTTTTTCTCTCTCTCTCTCTCTCTCTCTCTCTCTCTCTCAGGCTCATGTTCCTCTGGTGGGTCAGTCCTGCTCTGGTTGTGCTGAGGGAATGTGGATGAGGTTCTGTATTAATGTAAAGGCTGTAAAAGTGAGGCGTGAAAATGTCCCAGTTCGGTTCTGCTGGGCCCGGCTGGCTGAGGGAGATATCAGGATTAAACCCAGTGCACACTGATCTAACACACACACACACACACACACACACACACACACACACACACACACACACACACGTATAGATCCAACACACACTTATCTAGTCCACACAGATCCAGCACAAACTCATTCAATGCGTTCTGATCCAACACACATTCATTCAGCACACACTGATACAACACACACACACTCGTCCAATACACACTGATACACCACACACACACTCATTCAGTACACACTGATACAACACACACTCATTCAGTACACACTGATACAACACACACTCATTCAGTACACACTGATACAACACACACACACTCATTCAGTACACACTGACACAACACACACACACTCATTCAGTACACACTGACACAACACACACTTATCCAATACACACTGATACAACACACACACACTCGTCCAATACACACTGATACAACACACACACACACACTCGTCCAATACACACTGATACAACACACACACACACACACACTCGTCCAATACACACTGATACAACACACACACACACACTCGTCCAATACACACTGATACATCACACACACTCATTCAATGCATTCTGATCCAACACATATTCATTCAGCACACACACACACACACACACACACACACACACACTCGTCCAATACACACTGATACGACACACACACACTCGTCCAATACACACTGATACGACACACACACACTCATCCAATACACACTGATACGACACACACACACTCATCCAATACACACTGACACCACACAAAGATCATCCTCCATCCTCATCTCCATGGAGCTTTAATGAGCTGTAGACACTGCATAGTTCACCCCTCACTCTCTCTCTCTCTCTCTTTCTCGCTGTGTGTGTGTGTGTGTGTGTGATGGAGTGATTTCTGTGAAGCAGTGTCTCTGTTCTTTCCTGGTGTTTTAAATGTTCCAGACTCTGCTCCTCAGCTATTGACACAAAGTGGAGGCTGCTGCTATTTTTACTGAGTAAAAAGCCGGAGTCAGCTCTCAGGTCTGTGTTATGCAGATTTCTCAGTGTGAGCTCAGGGTGTGTGTGTGTGTGTGTGTGTGTGGCAGGGTGGGATGGGGGTGTTTTTTAAAACCTGCAGTGAATACAGTACCCGCCGGAAATAGTTTTCTTTTCACATGTCATTATTCATGATTTAAAAAAGCAATTATGGTTTCACCCAAAACCAATGGGTGAGTGTGTGAGTGGCTGGGTGTGTGTGTGTGTGTGAGTGGCTGGGTGTGTGTGTGAGTGGCTGGGTGTGTGTGTGTGAGTGGCTGTGTGTGTGAGTGGCTGTGTGTGTGTGGGAGTGGCTGGGTGTGTGTCTGTGAGTGGCTGGGTGTGTGTCTCTGAGTGGCTGGGTGTGTGTGTGTGTGAGTGGCTGGGTGTGTGTGTGTGTGAGTGGCTGGGTGTGTGTGTGTGTGAGTGGCTGGGTGTGTGTGTGTGTGAGTGGCTGGGTGTGTGTGTGTGAGTGGCTGGGTGTGTGTGTGTGTGAGTGGCTGGGTGTGTGTGTGTGTGAGAGTGGCTGGGTGTGTGTGTGAGAGTGGCTGGGTGTGTGTGTGTGAGTGGCTGGGTGTGTGTGTGTGAGTGGCTGGGTGTGTGTGTGTGTGAGTGGCTGGGTGTGTGTGTGTGTGAGAGTGGCTGGGTGTGTGTGTGTGTGTGTGAGTGGCTGGGTGTGTGTGTGAGTGGCTGGGTGTGTGTGTGTGTGAGTGACTGGGTGAGTGTGTGAGTGACTGGGTGAGTGTGAGAGTGACTGGGTGAGTGTGAGTGTAAGTGTGAGAGTGACTGGGTGAGTGTGAGTGTAAGTGTGAGAGTGACTGGGTGAGTGTGAGAGTGACTGGGTGAGTGTGAGTGTAAGTGTGAGAGTGACTGGGTTAGTGTGAGTGTATGTGTGTGAGTGACTGGGTGAGTGTGAGTGTAAGAGTGTGTGTGACTGGGTGAGTGTGAGAGTAAGTGTGTGAGTGACTGGGTTAGTGTGAGTGACTGGGTGAGTGTGTGAGTGACTGGGTGTGTGTGAGAGTGACTGGGTTAGTGTGAGCGTAAGTGTGTGAGTGACTGGGTGAGTGTGTGAGTGACTGTGTAAGTGTGCGAGTGCCTGGGTTAGTGTGAGTGTAAGTGTGTGAGTGACTGGGTTAGTGTGAGTGTAAGTGTGTGAGTGACTGGGTGAGTGTGAGTGTAAGTGTGTGAGTGACTGGGTGAGTGTGAGAGTGACTGGGTTAGTGTGAGAGTAAGTGTGTGAGTGACTGGGTGAGTGTGCGTGTAAGAGTGTGTGTGACTGGGTGAGTGTGAGAGTAAGTGTGTGAGTGACTGGGTTAGTGTGAGTGTAAGTGTGGGAGTGACTGGGTGAGTGTATGAGTGACTGGGTGAGTGTGAGTGTAAGTGTGAGAGTGACTGGGTTAGTGTGAGTGTATGTGTGTGAGTGACTGGGTGAGTGTGAGTGTAAGAGTGTGTGTGACTGGGTGAGTGTGAGAGTAAGTGTGTGAGTGACTGGGTTAGTGTGAGTGACTGGGTGAGTGTGTGAGTGACTGGGTGTGTGTGTGAGTGACTGGGTGAGTGTGTGAGTGACTGTGTAAGTGTGTGAGTGACTGGGTTAGTGTGAGTGTAAGTGTGTGAGTGACTGGGTGTGTGTGAGAGTGACTGGGTTAGTGTGAGCGTAAGTGTGTGAGTGACTGGGTGAGTGTGTGAGTGACTGTGTAAGTGTGCGAGTGCCTGGGTTAGTGTGAGTGTAAGTGTGTGAGTGACTGGGTTAGTGTGAGTGTAAGTGTGTGAGTGACTGGGTGAGTGTGAGTGTAAGTGTGTGAGTGACTGGGTGAGTGTGAGAGTAAGTGTGTGAGTGACTGGGTGAGTGTAAGTGTGTGAGTGACTGGGTGAGTGTGAGAGTAAGTGTGAGAGTGACTGGGTTAGTGTGAGTGTAAGTGTGTGAGTGACTGGGTGAGTGTGAGTGTAAGAGTGTGTGTGACTGGGTGAGTGTGAGAGTAAGTGTGTGAGTGACTGGGTGAGTGTGTGAGTGACTGGGTGTGTGTGAGAGTGACTGGGTTAGTGTGAGCGTAAGTGTGTGAGTGACTGGGTGAGTGTGTGAGTGACTGTGTAAGTGTGTGAGTGACTGGGTTAGTGTGAGTGTAAGTGTGTGAGTGACTGGGTGTGTGTGAGAGTGACTGGGTTAGTGTGAGCGTAAGTGTGTGAGTGACTGGGTGAGTGTGTGAGTGACTGTGTAAGTGTGCGAGTGCCTGGGTTAGTGTGAGTGTAAGTGTGTGAGTGACTGGGTTAGTGT
>NC_089817.1:34109995-34127316 GCF_029633855.1 Hoplias malabaricus
TGTTGTTTGTTGGTTGGTCGTAGTCAGCCACTGGGTGTGGACTCCTCCAGACCTCGGTAATGAGCTGCCGACGCCCGGCGTGTGATTATTAAATCAGCTCGTTCTACTGTGTGTTTAGAACAGAACCGATTAACTATTCAGTGACCTTCCTCTCCTCTTTCATCCTCTCTTCCTTTCTTTCGTTCTTTCTGTCGTTCTTGATGATGATCAGCGCCAAACCCGTGCACGGAGCAGATGGATCTGAAACGATGCTTTTGTCAAAAACGCTCAGCGCAGAGCGAAGGACGAGAGACAGAGGAGCGCCGCTGTGATCTGAGCTTTTCTCCGCCGTCATCCACAGAAAGTTTGTGTTGAATAATTAAGATTTGGAATATTTAAATCATTAAGAAACAGTGAATAATTCAACAGGGACTCATTTCTGAGCGGGAAATACAGAGCGTGTTTGAAGTTAATATTGTTTTTGAACAAAATCTACAGTAAAATACAGTTTGAATTAATTAATGTTTGACTCCAGAGCGGTGTGAGTTCAGCAGAATTCAGCTGCTGTGATGTTTATGCGATGCCAAGCCTAGTGTCACTGCCACAGCTCTAGGGTCTGATCTTCACCTCAGGTCACTGTCTGTGAGGAGTGTGGTGTGGTTTCACTGTGTCTGCTTGGGTTTCCTCCCTGTGATGAACTGGGAAATGAAGATGAGTGAGTGAATGAATGAAGGTAATTAGATGGTTGCGCAGACACTTTCTCTGTGGATATAATCAGCGCTGCATCAGGACGCGTTTAGATTCCAGAGCTCAGTTCAGCGACTTCATCAGTGTCTCAGTGACAAATGAACTGCGTGTGTCCGCGCCTCGGGTCGTCTCTGTCTGACTGCAGACAAAGTGATGACATGAGGATGAGGAGAAAGATGACGTAGAAGATGATGAGATGATGATGAAGACAGAGGCAGTGTTGAAGATGGAGATTATAATAAAGCTGATGATGATGATGGTGTGGGTGAAGATAACGTTGAAGGAGATGGGGGTTTATGATGATGATGATGATGATGGAGATAAGATGAAGATGAGAATGATCTCGCCGTTGATGGGGTGTTAAAAGTATGCAGAGCAACAGATGGCCTACAGTCTGTGATCACAGAGCGACACAGTGCTCCTTTATGGTCTGAGGACCTGAGAATGGACAGCGAATGTAGAAACAAGTGATTTTAAACAGAATTGAATTGAAATGAGACAGAGCGAGGGAATGAAGAGAGGGAAGAAATGGAAGGAGAGAGGAAGCAGGGGCAGTGATAAAAGAGGGAGTGAGAGAGAGAGAGAGTGCAGGAAGGAAAGGAGGGAGGGAGGAGAATGAGAGAGAAGGGTGGGGGTGAGCTTGCATGAGAGAGAGAGAGAGAGAGAGAGAGAGAAAGGGGAGGGGAGGGAGGTCGTTGAGATGCAGCAGCACCAGTGGAAACACACCCGTCAGCTGCGAGCGCGGAAGGAAGAAAAAAAACGGATCGAAAGGAGAGCGAGGGGAGAGCATGGACAAAGGAAACATGGATGCATGCGAGGAATCTCTGTGCAGGATTAACGCGGCATTCGCGAGCAAGAGCAGGGCGCGCGAGAGCCGTGAGGATAATTAGCCCCACATTAATGGCGCGGTGTGAGGCGAGGTAAAGCCCACTGCGGAGAGATCGACAGAGAGCTGCTTCTAAATGATCTTGCGATGGCTGTCGCGGGGAAATGTAAGTGCCCAGGGATGATAAACGTGCCTATTCTGCTGCTGGTGTTTCTATGCTGTGGCCTTGCACGCGGACAAATATGCTACTCTGTGCCAGAGGAGCTGGACAACGGCGCGCTTGTAGGTGACATTGCGCAAGATCTGGGGTTGGACATGAGAAAGCTCCCCACCCGAAAGATCAAGGTAACGTCTAATGGCGGGAAACGGTATGTGGACGTGAACCCAAAGAACGGAAAGCTGTTTGTGAGTGAGAGAATCGACCGCGAGGCGTTATGCGAGTCGAGCAGCTGCGTGCTGAACCTGGAGGCGCGTCTGGAAAACCCATCTGAGGCTCACAGTATCGAGGTGGAGGTAGTGGATGCAAACGACAATGCGCCTCAGTTCCCGAGGGACGAGTACTATCTGGAGATCACCGAGTCTGAGATCACAGGGGCTCGATTTCCCATAGAGAATGCACAGGATCCGGACGCCGGCTCCAATTCTGTGCGCATGTACCGGCTAAGTTCGAACGAGCATTTCGCACTGGACTCCAACAAGCCAGCGCCCAACAGCAAGCACGTCGAGCTGGTGCTGAAAAAGCCCCTGGATCGAGAGCAAACGCCTCATCATCAGCTGATCCTCACGGCGACAGACGGCGGCACGCCGACACAAACCGGCAGCGCCACAATCAACATACGCGTGCTGGACTCCAACGACAACAACCCTGTGTTTGATAACTCGGTGTATAAAGTGAAGCTGCTGGAGAATTCGCCTAAGGACACGCTCGTGATTAAGCTGAATGCTACTGACCAAGATGAGGGCACTAACGGGGAGGTGTTCTACTCTTTCAGCAGCTACACCCCTGAAAGGGTCAGGCAGATGTTCAGCATGGACACCAACACCGGAGAAATCCGAGTCCGGAGCAATGTGGACTACGAGGACACCAACTCCTACGAAATGTACATCCAGGCCATGGACAAAGGGCCGGCTGCTGTGGCGGCCCACTGCAAGGTTGTGGTGGAGGTGGTGGATGTTAACGATAACGTTCCTGAGATCGTGCTGTCTTCCTTGTCGAGTCCGGTGCGTGAAGACGCTCGCGCAGACACCGTGGTGGCCTTGATCAGCGTGACGGACCGGGACTCCGGTACGAATAAGCAGGTGACCCTGGAGATACCTCCTGGGCTCCCTTTCAAAATCAAGTCCTTCAGGAACTACTACACCCTGGTGACTTCTGCCTTTTTGGACCGAGAGACCACAGCAGCCTACAACGTCACCCTCAGTGCCACGGACGGAGGCACCCCACCCCTCTCTTCCCAGAAGACCATCCAGGTGGATGTGGCGGACGTTAATGACAACCCTCCACGCTTTGAGCAGACATCTTACACAGTCTATGTCACGGAGAACAATGCTCCTGGAGCATCTCTTTGCACCGTCAAGGCTCAGGATGCAGACGTGAACGAAAACGCCCGCATCACCTACACCGTCCTGACTGACAACAACCACGGCATTCCAGTCACTTCTTATGTGTCGATCCGACCGGACACAGGGGTGGCCTACGCCCTCCGCTCCTTCGACTACGAGTCTCTGAGAGAGTTCCACTTTCAGGTCAAAGCTCAGGACGGTGGCATTCCTCCACTCAGTCGTGTAGCGACAGTCTACATCTACATCATGGACCAAAACGACCATGCGCCAGATATCATCAATCCTCCCGCTAACGGGACACGGTCTACTGAAACAGTGCAGAAGAATGCCGAAGCAGGGGCGCTGGTCAGCAAGGTGGTCGCCTACGATGCTGATGCTGGGCAGAATGCCTGGCTTATCTATGTCCTGGATCAATCCACGGACCCGGACCTTTTCAAAGTGCATGAGCATACCGGAGAGATCCGCACCACGCGCCGGGTCCTGGAAGATAACTCCACCTCCTTCAGTCTCACTGTGCTGGTCAAGGACCACGGTGAGCCTCCCCTGTCTTCTACTGCCACGATCAACATAGCTGTGATGGAGGTGCCTCTCAAGGTGATCCCAGACCCCAAGAAGATCATCCGTCCTCATAGCACGCTGCTGTTCTCCAACGTGACCCTGTACCTGATCGTAGCTCTCAGTGCCACCACCTTCGTCTTCCTGGTCACTGTGGTGGTCCTGGCCATTGTCCGATGCCATGCCTACTGCACTCAGCCTGGCTCCTGTTCGCCTTGTTGTGTGTCCCAGAAGGGCTCGCAGGAGGGAGGTCCTGGCGGAGCAGGAGGGGCCCAAGCTAATAACAACGTGGTCCTCCGCCGTGACCTCAAAGTAGAGCCGCACTACATCGAGGTCCGTGGAAATGGCTCCTTGACCAAAACCTACTGCTACAAGACCTGCCTCACGGCCACGTCGGGCAGCGACACCTTCATGTTCTACAACACAGGTCGGCCCATAAGCGGCACCTGGGGCTCGGAGCGCTTCTTCACGGGCGGCAGCGGCTTCGTGCGCAGGCTCAGCATGCCAGACGCAGCTATGCAGGTGTGTAGCAGTTTGTGCTCTTCCCTGATACTCATGGCTAAGGTTTTGTGAGGTACAGCACCATATTTATGTCTTAGTAGGTCAGGGAATGAATCCATGAATCCATCCTGCTCCACTTGTAGGTCTTGTTGACAGTATTTCATGCCAGATGCAGCACTACAGGTGTGTCTCTAAGGGACTGGAGTATCTCCCACCATTTGTTCACCCAGTTGGCAGTGTTTTTCTGGGATCTGATTACATACTTGAAGTTGGGTGTAGTAGCTACCTGTTTTTCGCCTGCTTGCTCTTGCTCGAGCGCAATACTCATGTCTTAGGGTAAGACGTACATCTCTTGCTGTATTTGTAGGACCTGTTGGCAGTGTTTTAGGCTGGATCTGGAAGCTTATGACCTTGATCCTTCCTGCTTGCTCTCTCCAGCAGTGCTTTTCAGCACTCGTGCCGCATTAGCGTCAACTGCTAAGACTTTCTGGAGACGTGCTTCGTTTCTGATGAATAAGGGATTTGCTTCTGCATTTGAACTTGTCATCACATTTCTCTGTTGAGCTCCTCATCTCTGCTGTCTGTCTGCAACCCGGACCTGTCTCTCTCTCTCTCTCTCTCTCTCTCTCTCTCTCTCTCTCTCTCTCTCTCTCTGTTCTCTGTTCTCCTCGGCCCTTAGGCTTTAGAGGTTTGCATCATTGTGTCAGTAGGTTCTGTGATTCAGTAGATTGTGTCTCATGTTGTAACCATGCTACATTTCCTGCTTGGTTTCCTCTGTATCTTAAGAGCATTGGGAAGGTCAGAAAGGTACAGGCTCTGAATCGGAGTAACTTCATTTTGTGTAGAATATAATTGTAATTCAGAACTCAAACATCCTCCCACTCCCAAATAACCTAAGAATTTAATATTACACTACTTTCATGATCATTAACATTGAACTCCCTGTCTGTAAATCATCTAAACCAAAACTCACACATACTTTTGGATGCAATATTGTCCCCAAGAACAGGACAAATCCATCACATGCTTCTGCAGCGTTTTTTTCTGATGGAGCTCATAACAAATGCAGTGCCCAATTAATTGTTTTCGCTCACATTTTCAAACCACTTTATTTTGAGTTTATATTTTTCCTGAATAAAATGACATAGTAGTTCAGCGCAGTGGAGCAGCAGGTGGTGTCTCTGTCATAGCTCCAGGGTCCTAGAGGTTGTGGGTTCGAGTCCCACTCCGAGTGACTGTCTGTGAGGAGTGTGGTGTGTTCTCTCTGTGTCTGCGTGGGTTTCCTCCGGGTGCTCCGGTTTCCTCCCATGCTCCAAAAACGTTGGTAGGTGGATTGGAGACTCGAATGTGTCCGTAGGTGTGAGTGTGTGAGTGAATGTGTGAGTGTGTCGCCCTGCGAAGGACTGGCGCCCCCTCCAGGGCATGTTCCTGCCTTGCACTCAGTGGTTCCGGGTAGGCTCTGGACCCACCTCAACCTCGAACTTTATAAGGGTTACAGACAATGAATGAATAAATGACAAAAGTGAATGTCTGAATTCTGTACCTTACACAAAAAGGCTTTAAAACCTACAGCTGCTAGAATTAGAGCAGGAAAAAGTAATGTCACTGATGTCTTCGAAAGTGTTGGACTCGTATAAACACTTGAGACATCAAAGAACCATCTAATGTCTGTTTTTAGCTCTCTTTTTTAGAGCTGGTTCTTAGCCAACAGTTGTTAACGTTATAAAATCAGTGGCTGAAATAGATCAGCGAGACTTCTCACACTTTGTCCCGGCCTACAGTCGCTACAACAGCTTCTTGCATACGTTCAAAACAAATGTAAACTGTCCCCGGCGTTTGTGTTCGCTCGACATGTTTTTGTCCTTGTGTAATTGCCGTGAAGCCGTGTTCAGTGGACGATGCAGGGACACGGAAGGCCTGTTTTAATTGGCTCCAGCTTGATTCCGTGGCTTGTTTTTTTTTTTGCAGACCCTTGGCCCATGGGAAGTTTACATAAGGCAAAGTCTTGACAGGATTGCAGTGTTAGGATAAAGCATGGGGAGTGAGGGAGGGGGCTGGGCTGGTGTTTGAAAGCCCCAGTCTCTGAGCCAATGGGAGCAGCAGAAGCAGATTTAAAGACCAGAAGCCATCCGCCTCAGATAAGAAATTAACCTCCAGCCCCTGATTCTCAGCCTGGCAAATTAGATTGCTCCACGCTCGCCCCCTCCCCTCCGAATTCACCTGATTAAAGCACATTATTTACCCAATTTATCTGGGGCACTCACTAATGCCGCGGCCCAGCACATATTCCCCAACCCACTTCTTTACTAGGACAGATATAAAAAGCCTGGCTGGATCTCCCTCACGGTGTAGAGACGCTCGCCTGTTGCTGCAGTGTGTTTTCAGTGTCATGTCTGATCCTTCACTATTTGGGGTGTATTTGGCAGTGAGATGTAAGCTCTGACCTCAATATTGTGTGGTGTTTGATGACGAATGGACCAGAGGAATTAGAGGTAGAAAGAAAAAGGATGATCCAGGAATCCTGAGAGTGGTGGTAGATGTCTGTGTTTAAACATATATCATATTTTATTGATGTGTGAGAGTGACTGAGTGACTGAGTGAGTGTGTGAAATCGGTAGATAACCAGATGATCACAGATGTTAAAAGAATATAACCTGAGAATGCGTAGAAATATCAGCATTGCATTAACGTTCCTCAATAAACCTGTTCAATTAGTTTACATCCAAGTGGGTGTGGATCTGATTTCTACATCTTTTTCTTAAATATTTATACACGGAAAAGTAGAAATAATACGCCGAATACGATCTGTCCACCTTTTAAGTTGTTTCCGTGTCTTATGCCGTGAATTCTCTGTCCACTGTGATGCTGTGTGGACTTAGTTGTAGATTTGAATAAGGCTGAGATGTGTTTTTTAGATCTTGGTGCTTCGGGGCCCAGCAACAGCTGCTCACTTCCAGTCCATCAGCGCTCTGTGTATTTATTACATTACGCTGGCCGACAGACAGAAACAAAGTGAGCTTTGTGAATACTCTGTGAACACTGTGGTGAATTGCATGACAGAATGCTGCTATCTGGTCCATGCTGAGTCTGTTTAGAATGTCTGTGATTTGTAGAAGGAAGGAGAGAACAGGCCTGTATCACATTACGAGGGATCAGCTGCTTTCTTAAGATGATGTCATTCCATTAAGAGGGGAGGGGGGGGGTGGGCTGGGGAGAGAGAGGGGGGGAGCTGGAGGAGGGTCGAGCAGGTTAATGCTCAGATAAAGAAGAGAGGGTATGAAGAGTGAAGGGTGGGTCATGGGGGAGTGATTTGTACTCTACACTATGCCCCTGAAATGCCTGCTAAATTTAATTTATGTCGTAAATAATTTAAAGTAAACTGAACACAATGTAATGGAATAAACCCAGTTCTGAGGTCTGGAGTGATGTCATAGGCCAGTGTCTTGCAGAGTGTTGCTCATTTTCCTCAGTTCCACTGAATTACTTTAGGGACTGAAAAATACTGATGATCCACGGACCCCGGGTCTTGATTCTTCAAAAACAACTCGATCCAAACCAAGTTCTTCAAGGCAGTGGTCTTTGATTTGGGATCTTAAATCTAGTTCTGGTTCTGGATTGTGTGATCAAAGGTGGTTTAAGTGAACGGCGATCTGTCACCAAACCTATTGTTAACTGTGAGGGGAAAAAAAGGTCTGCAATTTGGATTTAAGTCCAAGTTCGTTCTAACAACATGGAAAAGAAGAGAAATTTGGTGGAATACAGTGGAAAATTGTCTAATACAGAAGGAAAATATGGAAAAAGGTAGAATGCAGGAATATTGTTGAAAATGTTGGAATATGGCGCATTATGTTGAAATATGATGGTGAATGGTGGAATGTGTTGGAAAATGTTCGGCAGTGGTGGCTGTGGAATGTGTGGGAAATGGTGAAATATGGTGGAGAGCATCAGGAAACAGTGGGAAATGGTGGGAAATGATGGAATATGCTGGAGAATGGTGGGAAATTGTGTAATAGGGTGGGGAGCGTCAGAAAATGCTGGAAAATGGTGGAGAGCATCATGAAATGGTGGAATATGGTGGAGAACGTCAAGAAATGGTGGGAAATTTTGAGAACCAATCAATCAATCAATCAAATTTTATTTATATAGCGCTTTTCACAACAAAAAGTCGTCACAAAGCAGCTTTACAGAGATCCGGGTCCAAGCCTCCTATGAGCAAGCAGTGGCAAGGAAAAACTCCCTCAGCACACGAGGAAGAAACCTTGGAAGGAACCAAGACTCATATGGGGAACCCATCCTCCTCGGGTCGACACCGGAGACACAACAGAGAACAGAAGTAAAAGTGAAATGACCGATGAAGGGGTTATAGTAATATAAATGTAGTATATTAGTGATGATGGAGAAGCAGAAATGAAAATGGTGAGGATGATGATATTAGTGATGTATGAGTCTGATGAAGGAGGAGGTGATCAGGGATTCAGTGTGAGTTAAAATTAGGTGCAGAGTTAATCTGAAATAAAACAGCATGGCCAAGCATGATAGTGTAGATGAGACAAGGACAGGATCTTGTACAGGACACACAGGGGCTGGATCAGGGCAACACCTGGAGAGCAGCAGGACATCTCAAAGCATGAGAGAGAGACAGGAGAAAGAAAGCCAGACAAAGGGAACAAATAAAAACACAGAGGTTAGTAGGGTCATGGTAAAGAACGGGGAAATTTGTCCTGCGAAAAAAGCTTCCACTGGTCAGGCAAGAGAACCCAGCGACAGACAGCGTGTTGGCGGTTACTACACAGCTAACTAAGAATGATGTAGCTATGGTGATATGACAGGGTTAACACAGAACAGTGATAATATGAAAACCAGCCCGAACACCAATATAGAAGGAGTAACCTGAAGGTGAGTGATTAACCAAAAGCTTGTTTGAAAAGGTAGGTTTTTAATCTAGATTTAAAGATTGAGAGTGTGTCTGAGCCCCGAACAGTAACCGGAAGGCTATTCCAGAGTTGAGGAGCTTTGTGAGAAAAGGCTCTTCCTCCTGCTGTGTTTTTCTTAATGCGAGGAACAAAGAGTAGATGGGCATCCTGTGAACGAAGTGTACGTGACGGGCGATAAGGTATGAGAAGTTCAGTAAGATACTGCGGGCCTAAACCATTTAGAGATTTATAAGCTAAGAGGAGTATTTTATAGTCAATGCGAAATTTTACAGGTAGCCAGTGTAGGGACGAGAGAACTGGGGTGATGTGTTCGAATTTTCTAGCTCTAGTGAGCACCCTGGCTGCTGCATTTTGAACTAACTGAAGCTTGTGTAACGCTTTGCACGAGCTCCCTGCCAGGAGCGCATTGCAGTAGTCTAGACGTGAAGTTATAAAAGCATGCACTAGTTTCTCTGCATCTTTTAATGATAAAATATGCCGAATTTTGGCAATATTGC
Organism: Hoplias malabaricus; assembly: GCF_029633855.1. NCBI lineage: Eukaryota > Metazoa > Chordata > Actinopteri > Characiformes > Erythrinidae > Hoplias > Hoplias malabaricus. The sequence goes on from NC_089817.1 coordinate 34,119,598, forward strand.
GTAGGTGGAAGAAGGCGGTTTTGACTGTATTGGATATGTGGGTATCAAATGTGAGAGTCGAATCAAAGGCTACCCCTAAGTTTTTAATGATGGCATTGTGTTTTACTGTTGAATTATCAATAGCAGCATTTCTGAGTGAATGTATCTGAGTATCTTTACCTAGTAACAAGACCTCAGTTTTATCAGAATTTAACATGAGAAAGTTTTGCATCATCCAGTCTTTAATTTCAGTTAGACATTCTGTTATTTTACGTAGACAAGCAACATCATTGGGTTTGGCTGATATATACAGTTGTGTGTCATCAGCATAACAGTGGAATTGAATCCCATGCTTACGGATTAGTCGACCCAGTGGCAGCATGTAGAGTGTGAACAATACAGGGCCGAGCACTGATCCTTGTGGAACACCATATTTAACTAAAGTATGATTAGAGGATTTATTATTCAGATAAACAAATTGGTAACGATCGGATAAATAAGATCTGAACCAAGAGAGGGCAGATCCTTTTATTCCTACCAGATTTTCCAGCCTATCAAGAAGCATCACATGATCTATGGTATCAAATGCTGCACTAAGGTCAAGCAGCACCAGAATAGATATATAGCCCTTATCATGTGAAAGGAGTAAGTCATTAGTTACTCTTGTTAGAGCCGTTTCTGTGCTGTGATTTGGTCTAAATCCAGACTGAAAAATGTCATGAATGTCATTGTTTTGTAGATAAGAGCACAACTGCTGTGACACGACTTTTTCTAGAATCTTAGCAATAAAAGGGAGGTTTGAAATTGGCCTGTAGTTTGCGAGTACGAGAGGGTCAAGATTGGGTTTTTTAATAATTGGTTTGATTACCGCTAGTTTCAGAGGTTTTGGTACATATCCAATGTTGAGGGATGAGTTTATTATTGTGAGCAATGGTCTAATGACTTTAGGTAAAATTTGTTTAAATAATTGTGTTGGTACAGGATCCAGTAAGCATGTAGTTGATTTAGATGAGCTAATTAAACTAAGCAAGTCATTTTCATCGACAGAATTCAAGTAGTCTAAGTGCACCTCAGAGCTGGCGGGTGGTTCATCTACGAGAGCCGATGTGACTTTGGACTGATTTTGGATTTTGAGGCGAATGCAATCAATTTTATCATTAAAAAACATCATAAAGTCATTGCTACAGAAATCAGAGGGAACAATGGGGTTGATTTCCTTTTTGTTTCCAATTAGATTTGATACAGTGCTAAAAAGGAATCTAGGGTTGTCTTTGTTGTTTTCTATAAGGGAAGAGATGTACTGTGATTTGGCTTTAGATAAGGCATGTTTGTAGTCGGTGAGGCTGTGCTGCCATGCAATTCGGAAACATTCTAGTTTTGTGTGTCTCCATTTACGTTCATGGTTACGGGCAGCCAGTTTTAATGCACGCGTGCTGTCACTGTACCATGGAGCAAACCTTTTCTCTCTAAATTGTTTGGTCTTGACTGGTGCAACACTATCTAGGTTTGTACACAATAAGTGTTGTAGGTTGTTTGTAATGAGCTCAAGGTCATTTGGGTGAGTTGGAGAAGAAATGGTGGTAAGGTCTGGAAGGTTGTTGATAAAATCACTAACTGTTGAGGATGTTATAGTGCGCTTTCTAATATAGCGTGGTTGTGGACAAATATCAAAGTTTAACGCTATTTCATATGTGATTAGATGGTGATCAGAGATGGTCTCATGTAGCGAGAGATTGGATAGATTCTTTATCTCAATGCCCCGTGTTAACACTAGGTCCAATGTGTGTTTGCATTGATGAGTGGGCCCAGTAACATTCTGAGTGAACCCTAGCGCATCCAAAATTGATTCAAATGCAATTTTAAGTGGATCATGGTCCTTCTCAAAGTGAATATTGAAATCACCAACAATTAAGGCCTTTTCTGATACGATAACTACACTTGAGAGAAAATCAGCAAATTCACAAAGAAATTCTGTATAAGGGCCAGGAGGACGATAGATTGTGATGAGCATAAAAGAGAAATGGTGGAATATGCTGGAGAGCATCAGGAAATGGTGGGAAATTGTGGAATATGCTGGAGAGCATCCGGAAATGGTGGAATATGGTGGGAAATGGTGGCATATGCTTATGGATGTCAGGACATGGTGGGATATGGTGGGAAGTTGTGGAATATGCTGAAGAGCATCAAGAAATGGTGGGAAATGGTGGAATATGCTGGAGAGCATCAGGAAATTGTGGAATATGGCGGGAAATGGTGGAATATGCTGGAGAGCATCAGGAAATGGTGGAATATGCTTATGGATGTCAGGACATGGTGGGATATGGTGGGAAATTGTGGAATATGCTGGAGAGCATCCGGAAATGGTGGAATATGGTGGGAAATGGTGGAATATGGTGGGAAATGGTGGAATATGCTTATGGATGTCAGGGCATGGTGGAATATGGTGGTAAATGGTGGAATATGCTGGAGAGCATCAGGAAATGGTGGAATATGGCGGGAAATGGTGGAATATGCTGGAGAGCATCAGGAAATGGTGGAATATGCTTATGGATGTCAGGACATGGTGGGATATGGTGGGAAGTTGTGGAATATGCTGAAGAGCATCAGGAAATGGTGGGAAATGGTGGAATATGCTGGAGAGCATCAGGAAATGGTGGAATATGGTGGAGTATGTTAGGAAACGGTGGGAAATGGTGGAGAATATTGAGTGGAGTTAATCCTCCTCTAGGGCCCAGGAGGTGGTGAGATTGATGGAAGTGAAGCATTGACGGGGTGTAAAAGGGAGGGGTAAATAAGTGTGGAAAGAAGTGGGTGATTGAGTGTTGAAGCCTTCAGTCCCTCAGAACCTCATCTTCCAGGGTGACTGATGTGGCAGTAATTCAGCAGAGCAGCCTCTAGCTCCTGCATGACTTTATGAGCTCTCTGCACAAACACACACACAAGCGTGAGCTCTCGGAGTCAGAGAGAGCCGTGGAGCATGGAGATGGAGAGGTGTGGATCCGTTCCTATCAGAGCTCAGCAATAGCTGCAGAATGTATCAGAATTCAGAGAACACACACACACACACAGTGCTCCATCATTTATTGATGAGAACCTATCTCACCCTGTCCCCCACCTCCCTCCCTCCCCCTCTCTCTCTCTCTCTCTCAGCCCAAGGGACCGAATTCTGACTGGCGGTACTCTGCATCTTTGAGGGCAGGAGTGCAAAGGTAAGCACTTTTGCTTTTCTTAATCTTCCCAAACGGCGTGGGTCCGTACTGAACTTCCGCTCCAGAATATAAACCTGCTCTGTCCTTTTCTGAAAAGATACATACATCTTTAAAGTCTCCTTAGTTTTTACAGCTTTTGAAAGCAGTAGAAATCACAACGTGTCACGATAAATGGACCCATAGGAACAAACTCTTCTTCTGAAGTAAACTGCTTCCTATTCAAGCTTCTGTTAGAATAGAGTCAATAAACTGCGGCAGTCCTTCTTCTACTGTCTGTCCTCTATCTCTAACACAGTCATATCATTGACCACCAGTTGCCTCTTAACATCTACATGACCCTTATATCCCTAAGAGAGACAACTGCTGAGCTCTGTCTTCCTTACATATTTGTAAACACAGACACACACATACACACACATATATCTTTTCATTCATTCATTCATTCATTATCTGTAACTCTTATCCAGTTCAGGGGCGCAAGGCAGGAATACACCCTGGAGGGGGCGCCAGTCCAACACACACACTCACACCTACGGACACTTTTGAGTCACCAATCCACAAACCAACGTGTGGTTTTGGACTGTGGGAGGAAACCAGAGCACCCGGAGGAAACCCACACAGACACAGAGAAAACACACCACACTCCTCACAGACAGTCACCCGGAGGAAACCCACACAGACACAGGGAGAACGCACCACACTCCTCACAGACAGTCACCCGGAGGAAACCCATGCAGACACAGAGAAAACACACCACACTCCTCACAGACAGTCACCCGGAGGAAACCCACACTGACACAGAGAGAACACACCACACTCCTCACAGACAGTCACCCGGAGGAAACCCACACAGACACAGGGAGAACGCACCACACTCCTCACAGACAGTCACCCGGAGGAAACCCACACAGACACAGAGAAAACACACCACACTCCTCACAGACAGTCACCTGGAGGAAACCCACGCAGACACAGAGAGAACACACCACACTCCTCACAGACAGTCACCCGGAGGAAACCCATGCAGACACAGAGAGAACACACCACACTCCTCACAGACAGTCACCCGGAGGAAACCCACGCAGACACAGAGAGAACACACCACACTCCTCACAGACAGTCACCCGGAGGAAACCCACACAGACACAGGGAGAACGCACCACACTCCTCACAGACAGTCACCCGGAGGAAACCCATGCAGACACAGAGAGAACACACCACACTCCTCACAGACAGTCACCCGGAGGAAACCCACACTGACACAGAGAGAACACACCACACTCCTCACAGACAGTCACCCGAAGGAAACCCACACAGACACAGAGAGAACACACCACACTCCTCACAGACAGTCACCCGGAGGAAACCCACGCAGACACAGGGAGAACACACCACACTCCTCACAGACAGTCACCCGGAGGAAACCCACACAGACACAGAGAGAACACACCACACTCCTCACAGACAGTCACCCGGAGGAAACCCACGCAGACACAGGGAGAACACACCACACTCCTCACAGACAGTCACCCGGAGGAAACCCACGCAGACACAGGGAGAACACACCACACTCCTCACAGACAGTCACCCGGAGGAAACCCACACAGACACAGAGAGAACACACCACACTCCTCACAGACAGTCACCCGGAGGAAACCCACGCAGACACAGAGAGAACACACCACACTTCTCACAGACAGTCACCCGGAGGAAACCCACGCAGACACAGGGAGAACACACCACACTCCTCACAGACAGTCACCCGGAGGAAACCCACACAGACACAGAGAGAACACACCACACTCCTCACAGACAGTCACCCGGAGGAAACCCACGCAGACACAGGGAGAACACACCACACTCCTCACAGACAGTCACCCGGAGGAAACCCCCGCAGACACAGAGAGAACACACCACACTTCTCACAGACAGTCACCCGGAGGAAACCCACGCAGACACAGGGAGAACACACCACACTCTTCACAGACAGTCACCCGGAGGAAACCCACGCAGACACAGGGAGAACACACCACACTCCTCACAGACAGTCACCCGGAGGAAACCCACACAGACACAGAGAGAACACACCACACTCCTCACAGACAGTCACCCGGAGGAAACCCACGCAGACACAGGGAGAACACACCACACTCCTCACAGACAGTCACCCGGAGGAAACCCACACAGACACAGAGAGAACACACCACACTCCTCACAGACAGTCACCCGGAGGAAACCCACGCAGACACAGAGAGAACACACCACACTTCTCACAGACAGTCACCCGGAGGAAACCCACGCAGACACAGGGAGAACACACCACACTCTTCACAGACAGTCACCCGGAGGAAACCCACGCAGACACAGGGAGAACACACCACACTCCTCACAGACAGTCACCCGGAGGAAACCCACACAGACACAGGGAGAACACCACATATATCTTTGTAAGTCTAATTTTTTTTTTCTGGATTCCATTTTTCAAGAAAATTAAACCCAGTTTAAGGGCGAGTGTGTGAGTGAATTCCTCCAGGGTGTGTTCCTACCTTGTGCCCAATGACTCTGGGTAGGCTCTGGACCCACCGCCGCCCTGAACTGAATAAGGGTTACAGACGATGAATACTATGGTAATGGCCATTTTTAATACGACTCAACAGTTACCGTAAAATGACAAAAGAGCGAGAAATTTTTGAGTTTTAATTTCAATTATACATTACAAACAAAAACAAACAAACATACAAAAATCAATAAATAAATAGAGAGTTACCTTCTCTGATTCCGACCAGAAATGAAACACTTCACTGTGAGAGGAGCACAGTCTCAGCTCCAGCTCCCTGCCGTTCATTTTGCGGCTTGTGTTTTTCTAAACAGTCAGAACAATTTTATGCTGAAAATGTGTGAAAGCAGTGAGACACACACACACACACACACACACACACACACACACACACATTTGCTGAAGGCCTGCTCTCTGGTCGACAGTGCGTATATCTGCAGTGATGTGGTGGATGTAGGTCATCAGCTTTCTCTGCACCGGATCCACAGTCCTTCAGTTCACAGCATGAAGGACAAGTCAGCTGACGATGTACACACAAACACACACACACACACACACACACACACACATACACACACACACACACACATTAAAAAAGGAAGCCTGTTTGCATAAGCACTCACTCCCTCCTCAAGTACACTCCCAGAGTGGCCATTTAAATGCATGAGTTCTCCCCAAATTAGTCTCTGAGCCTCAGAATAGACCCCTCTCTCCTCCTACATCACCTTTAGCCACAGTCCAGCGTCCGAACCAAGCGCCACGTCTCCAAACGGGCAGGAAGTGCCGTGTTCACCCCTTAAACTGCCACACAGGGCATCAGGCCGGATTCAGCTCTGCTCTCCGCTGCTGTTTACACACGGTTTCATTAATAATTCTTAATGAGGTCCTTCAGACCAAATGAATCAGATTTAATCAGACCTTCTTTAATCAGATTCATTTGAAGAAATCATTTTATACCTTTTAACGACTTCTCAGGCATCGCTGAGGTCCAGAGCTCATTCGTGCTCCTGCAGAGGAGTCTCATTTACAGAAATCCATACGGAACCGATTCCTTCTCTCTCTCTCACACACACAGCACACTGAAGGGTTTGGGTGCTGGACACACCCTGTGCTGCATTGCAGATGCCCTGCTATACCCACTGCCTCACAGCTCCCATGCCTTACATTCATTATGGATGTATGGAAGACTATGGCATGGATCCAGAGCTTGGCATCAGTGCCGGAGCTTGTCTAGATGCTGTTGCCATGGCGACCGGCTCCGAGGCTGTTTGAGGACTGAAGGCCTCTGCCGTCAAAGCTCACGGAGGAAAGGAAAACGCTCGCCATATAAGGGCTTTTTAAGGCAGTGCTGTATCGTACTGTTCACTGTGGCTGCAGAGGAAAGCGCTTTTTTATAGCAGTGTGTGGGAGACACCCACACTGAGAGAGGAGAGGGAGGGAGAGGAAAGAGGAAAGGCACACTATAATAATGTGAATTGCTTTGCAGTAAGAGAATGGCTTTGGAGGTGGACGATTAATTGATTTGATATCGTTATTGTGATAAATACACACCAGTGGCAGGCCATGAACAGTAACGTTAGACCATCATTTGGGGTCATACAGGTGAGGAAAATTACCCCTGTTATAACGATCATTTCAGCTAGCGCTCCTATGGAGTTTCTGATACTACATTAGCATCTAAGCTAAGATAAAGCTACTGTACATGAATGTTATTGCTCTTTCTAGATTAAAAATATATGTATCTATAGAATACACTGGCCGTGTGCTATGAATATGTATGGAGATATTTACTTTATATTTCATTATTCAATCATACATTTATTATCTTTAACCCTTATCCAGTTCAGGGTCGGGGTGGGTCCGGAATCATTGGGCGCAAGGCGGAAATACACCCTGGAGGGGGCACCAGTCCTTCACAGGGCGACACACACACTCACACACTCACACCAATCCACCTAATCTGATAGAGTGTGT
>NC_089817.1:34127516-34237516 GCF_029633855.1 Hoplias malabaricus
ACACACTCTATCAGATTAAATGTCACAGATATAAACATTATATAAAAGACTCATAACAACCGTGCAAGACCTGCCCCAGCACCAGCACTGTCCCTCACTGTTTAAAGAGAGAGAAAGAGAGAGAGAGAGGGGGGGGGGGAGAGAGAGAAAGAAAGAGAGAGAGAGAGGGTGATAGAAGAGGAGAGAGAGAGAGAGAGAGAAAGAAAGAGAGAGAGAGAGGGTGATAGAAGAGGAGAGAGAGAGAGAGAAAGAGAGAGAGAGAGAGAGAGAGAGTTCAGAACTCACAGCTCTGAGTGTGTTTGCGAGGTGTGAGAGAGCGAGTGTGTCTCGGAGGACAGAGGGACAGAGGGTGTTATTAAAGCAGTAAATGCAGGTTCAGAGCGGACCCCTCTGCTGTTCGGATGATAACAGTCCCATGTCTTTGTTCTTCTGCGCTGTAAATGTTTGTCAGTGGATGATTATTGTGTGTTTGTTTGTGTTGCAGCTCTGTTCACATGGAGGAGTCCTCAGCCGTGATGCAGGGGGCTCAGGGCATGCTGGTGCAGAACTGGCCCACGGTGTCCAGCGCTGCAGGTGAGACCGCTCATCTTCCCAGAGTTTAGAGAACCCTGTAAACAGCCGTGTGCTGTGTTCCAACACTGTTCTGTGATGTGTTGTTGATTTTCTGTGTGAATCGTCTTTTACAGGAAATAAAGCATGACTTGTTTAATCACTGTGGCTATGTATTTGTATTTGAGTTTTAAAAAGTATAATAATACTATAATAATAATAATAATAAGGGTTTTAAAACATGAATAAAATAAATACATCACACCAGGATTGCAAAATGACTCTGGTCCTGTTCCCACCAACACCCCCTACTTCCCTGGTCCTCCTGCGACATCTGTGTCTCAAAAATAACCTAAAAATCAAGTCGTTTGTGAACGAGAATATTTTTTTGGGGTCAAAACCTCGTGCATCTCTTTCTTCTGTTCCTGGGGATAATATTGTATCTAAAAGTACAAGTACAGTTCTGGTTCCACGGTTTAAAAACAGTGATTTTCACGTTAGCGATCGTGAATGTGATCGTAAAATGACAAAAGAGCAGGAGAGTGTTTGAACTTAGATTTAAATATTACACAAAAAATGCCTTAAAACCAGACCTTGTCCAGGGAGCATCTTTAACATGTGGCCCACTTTTGGATCTCATGCAGTTTGCTGGTTCTGACCGTGGAGCAGCAGTGTGGCATCTAAGCCAGATGTGGCCCACATCTGCACGCTCTCTGGGCACATTGTTCTACGTCAGTTTCAGCAAACGAACTCATGCGTGTGTTTACAAAGCGCAGTAACATTTCATACACTGGAAGCTTCTATACACAGTCCGTGTCAGCTCTGTGATTTCACATCTGTCCGAAAACCATTCCTATTGCCCTCAGCGCTGGGCACTCCATAAACTGGCATTGCACTATGTTGATATGTGAAGATGATGATGGGTTACAGAAGCTTAAATAGATGTGTGTGTGTGTGTGTGTGTGTGTGTGTGTACAGACCGAGGGTGAATGGTGCAGAAGCCCTTCTCCATGTGTATTTGTTTCTACTTCAGGTGAACGACAGTTGAAATGATGTTAAAAATATTCACGACACAGGAGTTCACTGCTGACCTTTTCCAGACCTCGGTGCCTGGGTTTAAAAGGGCAGTAGCTTCACTGAGAACTGATGCAGTGCCACAGACTGTGTATCTTTCACCCACAGCCAACCACACCATGTCTCAGTCGGCGGTCCTAACTAAAGGGTCTTCCAGTTCAAGCTGTTTCCTCTGCAATTTAGCGCTGTGTACCCGTCGGTCCCAGAGGACTGGAATAACACGTAATTAACACGAATAAGTGCCTGATTATTAGCTGACACTATCATTCAGGATGGTTTATTTTGGGAGAGGGTCTCATGGGCAGTTGCTTGAGTCATTTGAGTTCCCTGCTGATTTAGTTGGACCTTTCTTTTAACCCCGTAGGTCCTGGATCTATTCCCACAAACGAACTCTTGTGTAGCAGCTGTTGCTAAGTTGTACGAGCTTGTTTTCAATACAACCCACATTTCTAATTTCTTCTACCTTCTACATAGTCCAGTTTCTGCAGTGGTGAGCCCAGAGTAGCAACATCAGAGGCTCTGTTCTCCCTGTGACAAGTCCAGAGTTAAAAATACTACCTAATGTTCCTTTAAACCCTTCCCACACTCGCTCTTCTTTCTAGTTACACCTACTGTTACGAGACTAATTTGCACAGAGGCAAGTCAAACAGTGCCTTAAGCAGGTGAGATGAAGCCGGCTGTTTCGTTTCCCATCGTTTAATGACCTTGTTGCAGTTGTGTTGTACATTTTTAATTAATGTTGGGATTAATAGGAATTCAGGAGCATAGCGGAGTTCTTTCTGTCCTCTGGGATTTGAATGTCATGGTGCCGGACTGGGATGGGGTCAGTGAGTGTGCTGGGTTTATATTCAGGACTCCACACAGATAGAGAGGGATCGATTCATGTCCCATTAGTGAGATTAAACAGCAGCCGAGGGTCTCCTGAGTGGGAGATGCTGGAGATACTGACGGTCTGATAAAGCACAACTGGTCTGGACTGACTTAGGCATGAGTGAGGAAGACGGACAGAGCTGAAAGCTCTTCATTTTTGGGGTGAGGTTGGACGTTGTAACTTTTAGAACTTGCAGTTATCACTGGTGGTCAATGTTTCTCACACAATATCATCATCATCATCATCATCATCATTCTTTTAATGTGTTCTGAAATCTTCAGCCTTTATTACACTTTCCATATTATACAATATACATCCTTTTAGTTTTTCAGTACCATGGACAGCAGCCATGGCCTAATGTGTAGAGAGGTGGGCCTAGGACCTGCTGGTTCCCTGGATGGTGCAGAGAATATGGGTTTGGGGGCGGGTGGGGAGGACAATGAGATGTTAAGTGCCCTGGTGCAATTTCTGGCTGTCCACTGCTCTGGGGTGTGTGTGTGTGTGTTTTCTTTTTTGTCTATTTCCTTTTCTCAGTGCTTGCTTTTTCTCTCCAGCTCCACGTTCTTTCAGACCCACAGTGCTGGGCTGTTCTTCTCTCAGTGAAATTATGGGCAGCTGTGTATGTGCTCTTTGTGATATGGGGAGGTTTCTCTGTGTCACTGTGTTTTTTCTTTATCGTGTATGAAGTGTTCACTGGAACCTCTCCACCTTGAACCTCAGAGCAAAACGAAAGCGACTCCTGCTGTTGAAGGGTTAAAGCCACCTGCCCAGGCTTATCCCTTCCAGAGAACCTGATACACACATGCAGCACTCTGTTCTGTTGCTTTGTGTTGGGCACGCTGGGGCGATCGGTGCCAAGCTGGTATCGACTGGGTGCAGATGTGTTGTGTAAGCACTGGATGTTAATATATTCCGCTCGATACCTCTGAGGAGAAACGGAGTCACAGAGGGAGAACGTAAAAAGGCAAAGGGCTGAGAAGAACAAGCAGAGGAGCTGGATAGAGGAGGGTGCTACACAGAGAGGTATATGAAGAATGGAGTGAGGGTGAGGAGGGTTGGGGGGGGGGGTGTTGGGTTGGAGATGCACAGCTCTGGATTGGCAGGGCCCTGCGGTGATCCTGTTGCTAGGCAACAGTGTGTGACTTGTTGCCAGGCAACAGTGCTGAACTCCGAGAGATGCTTCTGCAGTGGCAGGGAGTGGGCGAGCCACGGTGATGGGGGAAGCAGTTTCCATGGCAACCATTCATACTCTGGAATTGAGATGGAAGGCAAGGTTGAAAGGAGGAAAGAGATGGATCAGGGAACAAAAGAAAGAAGAAAGACAGGCAAGGTGAAGGAGAACAGGAGGAGGTGGTCAGCTAAAGATAGAAATAGGGGTTGTGTGTGTGTGTGTGTGTGTGATGATTATTAATGTAAGGTACATATTTGAGAGTGGCACCCTCTCCTCTTTGGATACCAGTGGGAAGAGATGAAATACATTATAATAATGTAATGTAGGCCGTCTGAATGCAAAAATTGGGCTACCATCCTTTGGAAGCCCACCCCCCAGATATCTGGGTGCCATGGTAACCTCCTTATTGGGAGCTGTGGGAAGCAGCTTAGAGAGCTGTGGAAATGCGCACTTAAATCCAAGCTGCCAAAAGAGGGTTCTTTTGTACTGATGCCAGAGAAGAGCCACCGTTTGGTTCCCAAACTCATTAAAATGAGAAGTGTCAGGTCAGAACGCTTCATTCGTTGGCAACGCTTTGAAAAAGGCGCTGTTTTTAGAGCTGTTTGAAAGAGACGTATGTTCTAAATAAGGCTCGGAAACTCAGCGTATCTTTATCCGTCCTAACACACTCGTCTCGCACCTGAATGCAGATGAGGAGCAAGTTCACACTGAACGAGAACATGGCAGAGTACAAAGCAGACGGAAACAGAGGGAGAGAGAGAGACGTGTTACAAAGACAAAGGATGTCAGCAAACGAGAGGGATGAGGAAAGTGGGAGAGGGTGAAATGTAACCGAAAAGACAGTGGCGCTGTGCTCGGCTGAAAGGGGTGTGGCTCTCTAATGAGCTTCATAGTGTACAAGGTTTTTAAAGAACAGCCCTTAATAATTAGACAGCACTCTATTTTGTGAGTCCGCAAGAGAGGCTTTGACCATGTCACACTGGGGACAGGAGCGAATCTGTGGCACTGAGCCAAACGACACAAATCTCTCTTCTATGTTCTCCACAACTCACTCCAGCCCTTTATACCCATTATCCAGGGGTGGACTACACCACTCCAGACTCCAGAGTTTTGTTTCCACCGCTCTGACACATCTGAGGCTTGCTGAGGATTAAATAGAGAAGCCAAGCAGTGGAAATTAAATCCTGGAGAGGATCATTACTTGGGGTCTAAAGGGTCTGTAGTTGAGACTAAAGAGGTATATTCAGGGAAAGGCTTTTCTCATCCCATCACTTGCTCTCTGACTGTTTTTGTTGCTCTTATGATGAAACAATGTTAGCTTAGCATTCCTGCTCTGACATGCAACACACACACACACACACACACACACACACACATTGATACCCCTGGTGTAATGGGGGTCAGGGGATATGAAGTGAGGGGTGAGTAACTCGTGAACACATGGGTCACTCTGGCCAGAGATGAGAGGTTCCATTCAGTTCCTACCACTTCACTCCACAATATCCGACCTTTCCAGCCAAATTAGATCAGCGAGAACCCAGGGGGAGATGCCCACATCTGTGTGTGTGTGTGTGTGTGTGTGTGTGTGAGAGAGAGAGAGAGAGAGAGAGAGAGAGGACGCTCTACTACCTGTATTATGAATGGATGTTGCATGTGAGTGCTGTGATTGGCTGTAGAATGAGAGAATATACAAACTTGGTTGGCATGGTAACCTCATGGATAACAAGGCTTTGCACTAGTCTAGGGGTTGGAACATTGCTCTGAGGGTTTGATGGCTTCCACCCATGTGCTGACGTTGGGACGATTAGCTCTGGATCACAAACACCTCTCCAGCTCATCCCAGAGGTGCAGGATAGAGCAGTCATTCAGGAGAACACAGTTCCACTGCTCCACAGCTCAGCGCCGGGGGGCTTTAAACCCCTCTAGTCCATTCTTGGCTTTGGACACAGTGACCACAGACGTGTGCAGGTGTTCTGAGTGTTTACAGCTATTAGTCTCACTCTAAAAAATGACTGTAACCCGTTTATTTAACAAAGCGGATGAGCGCTGGTCGGGGGGGGCGGTTATTTGTGGATATTTGGATGTTTTTTTTATGGCCACACCACTGAGCCAGCACCTTCCTCCACGAGTAGAGTACTGCACATAATACACTCAGTAGTTCTGGTACCTATCCAGGTCTGTGCCTGTTCATCTGATTTCATTAGTGGTAACTACACTGTGTACTACACTGTCACATCATTTCAACCCTCAAGGGAAGTTACTCTGAACTTTTAGAAAAGGGAACGTAATTGTACCTTATTCTATTAAAATTGTAGATTTATAAAAAGTGTTGTTTTCACACGCTCCAGGACTTTTATTTTATATTATGTTCCTTTATTTTACACAGTTCTGTAATGAGATATTACAGACATCCCCCTCTCTTTCTGGAGAAGGGAAAGTAATGAAGCTGTAGGGAACACATCTGGACTTTAACACCACTGCTGTACCTTTAAAGATACACTCCACTGTGTGTATCTTTAGTGACCAATAATGGTGTACCTCTACCGTACCTTTTTTTCTGAGCGTGTAGAACCACATACACACACACACACACACACACACACACACACACACACTCAAATAGATACATTCTCAGACCTCAGGAGGGGATATTAGAATAGATAATCCCTGCTAGCTTATGCATTTATTAAAATAGGCCGTGTACAGCGCTTTCAGAACCAACCTAGAGACGGAAAACAAACAGAGTCTCTTTTCAGGGCCAGAGTTTGATCTAAATAAAACACGGAGACGAAAGTAGGTCAAAGCACCGAGAAACTAGTGTGAAGCTCAGAGCGGAGAGTGGCGCTTCTGCAGGGAAAGGAGTGCACGAGACTCTCTCTCTCTCTCTCTCTCTCTCTCTCTCTCTCAGTATGTCGTTCTCCCTTCCTCATGAGGGCCGTCTTTATCATGAATATGCTATGGTTCTTACGCTCTCTCTCTCTCTCTCTCTCTTTTACAGGACCCACATCGTAATCATGAAGACTGTATAAAACTGTGCTCTGAGCTGCTGCTTATTGTTGGCACTGGATCTATTCATTTTTCTGATGTTAATCACAGTTGCCACTTTGTGAAACCTCATCCCTTTCCACTCACAAGTTCCCAGCTTCCCTTCTGTCTGTGACGAGCCGAGCCCCCTGTGTCTCTGGGCTTGGCTCTGAAGTGAATTTAGGCCCTGGATCATCTTCAGAACCTCTCCTTTCATCTGCTCTGCTCTATATTCCCCCTTTAGTGGCTCCCGTGAGGGAAATGCTGACGGTGACAGCAGACGTTGTTTGATGGTGACTTTCTAGGATTGTCTTAGTTCTGAATATAAAGAAACTCAAATGTTTACTGGGTTGAATGTGCAGTTCCTGGATGCATCTACTGTTTGAGTTTTTTTGTGATGATCCTCTTAAATCGCTGGGTTGTGAAGCATCAGTTTTAGGTTCGGAGAATATCTGTAAAAAAGAGTGAAGCTGGTTATTTTAACAAAGCAAAGTTAGCCTAACTCTCTGTGTGGGTAGTAGGACGCTTTCCTTATCAGCTTTACTCACTGGTGTTTGCCAGCTGATGTGTCAGATCTGGGCAGTTTGCATTCTCCTCTGATGTGTAAAACTGTGGCTTTGCGTCAGCAGCCGTTTGAAAAGAAGCGATGGTTTGGCTTCATGTCTCTGATGTAGCACGTGTTCACCTCCACCATCCCGAGGCTGATGGGATTATATATGTCAATAAAAAACACTACCATCATTACCATTTCACCAGTTTATTTTGATTTCTTGCAGTGCTGTATATGCTGGGTGTGCGTGTCCATGTTGGTCATAGTAAGATGTATCTGCATTTAGAGCTGGAGCTCTCTGTGTGCTTCTTTCTTTCCTAGAATCCATTAAAGACGCATGTGTATTTCTGGAAGACTGTACTTCAAATAGCTGTTTGTTCTAAAAACCATAAGAAAATTAAGATAAATCCTAAAGTTTACATCTAGGTTTGAAAGTATTAGAAAGCATGTTATTTAAGGAGAAAAGCAGATTAAAGGCAGAATACAGTACTGTGCACAAGTCTAAGGAACCTAAGATTATTATTATTATTATTGTTGTGTATTGTTGTATAGTGGTTATTATCCTCTGACACTAGGCACTGGACGATCACTTCAAATAACACTGGACTGTCACTAGGAGACGGGAAAGGGTTAAACTGAAACGTTCTCACACACACACAGCTTTTTAAATCCCATCCTCTCAGGCGAGGCTAGATTCAGGTGTGTTGTGGCTTCAGCTTCATGGAATAACTGGAGTTCACACTTTTGTCAGTGTCTTCTCTTTAAAGACTGCACAAAGAATGACCTTGTCTCCCTCTGTCTCTCTCCTCCAGATGGTGAGGGTGAAGGACAACTCTCTCCTCCTGTCGGAGCTGGGATCAACAGTAACAGCTGGAGCTTCCGTTATGGAGCCGGCCCCGGGTATGGCCCCCCTCCGGCACTGAAACCCGGAGAGCTCCCCCCCGAAGCCTTCATCATCCCCGGCTCCCCCGCAATCATCTCCATCCGCCAGGACCCCGGAGCCATGGACGACAAGGGCGAGTTCATCACATTCGGCAAGAAAGAGGAGGCCAAGAAGAAGAAAAAGAAGAAGAAGGACAAGAAGGACAAGAAGGAGAAGGGGAAAGACGACGGAGAGGAGTAGAGGGGAAAGGGACGTTTTGAAAAAGCAAGCTGTATTTAACAAACCAAACCAGAGAAATGGGTGTGTATAGAGAGGAGAGCCTTTTTTTTTAAACGCTCGGCTCTCACTACGGGGAGAGCCCTGGCCAGCGGCTGACCAGAAGAGACCCTTCTCTCTGTACCCTCCACTACCGACGCCCTAATGTCGTAATGGCAACCAGGAGGCAATAATTGGCTATGGCACTATTTCTGTATCTATCTTAGATCTTATCTATCTGAGTTTCTCTACGTTTCTAAGAAGCTGGTAGCAGTCTAACACCTACACAAAGTTAGGGCAGAGCGCGGTGCCCGAGTAGGAACCACGACCACCCTCCATAAACACAAAGGTCTAAAAAAATACAAATAAATAAAAAATAAAGAGAGAGAGGCCTCGTATTTCTCATGCCTTCCTCACACCCGGGACTCTTCTGAGGAGAAAATGAGGGCGTGCTTTTGAGAACGATTGGAAATGTGTCTGTGTAAACAAAGACGATCTGGACAAAGGATCTCGTGTGGTGTGAGATCGACTTTGACCGAACTAAACCACTTCAGGTGTAGAACAGTAGCAGCGTTGTTATACTTTTAGAGCTCACAGAGCCCCCTGCTGACACCTCACATGGACATGGGTGCTAAAGACATGACACCGCTTACTGAACATCGTCCAGACGTTATGCACACAGACGGAAATGTAGATACCAGAGCGAAACGGACAGAGACAGGACTGTGCAAAAGTCAGAGACCTTCCTTTTGTTTCATTTCCAAACACAGGTCAAAACCAGAAGCCCTCACAGCTAAAAAATAACGTAATAAATAGAATAGTTCAGTGTTTACAGGGTCCACCCTTTGCCTTTATCAACGCGTTAATTCTTAGACTCAGAACTCGACCGTTTGTATAAAATATAAATATAATAACTGTTTCTGTAACGTCTGTAGTGCTCTGGTGCATGTCGTTTTGTTCTTTTTTTATTTGTGTCTGTTCCATTTTCTCTCCACATCCTTTCAGACCATTTTCTGCTCACAGTGAGAGGATGGACAGACTTTTATTGGCTGAAATGTGTTTAAATGTTAAACCAAAACATGGTTTCTGACCTTGCATGGTCCTGTCAATCCAAACATGCAAACCCCATGTGCTTCTTTCATACTAGACCCAGTATAGTGGAATACATTCCAGTGCAGTAGTGCCAGGGCGGACCCCCTCTCACGTACACGTCTGTCCATACTTTGTATAGCTCCACCGCATCCGTCCCGGCACAGGATTGAGGTTCTGCGTCCTCCTGGAGTCTGTAGTATAGGCAGGAATGGTGCTTGTCGCTTCACATCCAGTCAAGCCTGATCCCCTCGCCTCTCTTTTTGAATGTGCAGTAGTTTGTTCTTAAAGCTCTCTCCCTCTCGGCTCTTTGTCTTTCAGCGCTTGTAAGATTTGCTCATTTGTCCCTCCTCTCGTAGCCAAGCACCAGGGGTCCACAGCCAATCCTGCCCCCTAGTGACGGTACCATGTACAACCATGGATTCAAAGAGACCTGTACACGCTCTCTCACCTGTAAGCACCCCACTCTCACTTCGACTGAGCCTCAGCACTGTTACTGGAATTCCCAGCTCCTAACTCTTCCCCAGGGAATATACACAAGCACATGTGCCATCCCTTCCTTCCACAAGTGGTCTAACAGCAGGACGTGGGCAACAGAGACTTTCCCGTGAACGGAGGTGAAGAGTTACGTAGGTAGACCTACTGTATATCGAGTCCAGTGGAGCTTGACTTGACACACAGGGTGGTCCATGTATGTGGCATAAAAGACAAGTTACAGAGGTGTCCAGAGAGATGAAGGACTGATGCAGCATTTCTTTACTACTTTACTTTAGTTGTGTACAATGAGCAATGGTAACTCTTTGCTGAAATGTGGATAGGGCTACACCAAACCTACATAAGCCTGATGTAAACCTTACACCGTCGTTTCCAACCAGCGGCGGGTGATACAGCCATATTCTCCAAAAGAGTAGCTTTACAAGAGAAGGGGGAAAATTCTCTTAACTTTCAATGGAAGTCAGTGTAAAAAGCTTTTTTTTAATTCCATGTCATTTTGGAGCATTTCTATTGGTCCATTCATCATAACATTGGGGCGTATACAAACCCCCACCCGAAATAGGCTCAGACAGATGATACTCAGAGAAAGCTGAGCTTAGAGGTGGCTTTACTGTGGGCACAGAAGCTGGACCCCTGACCTCACTCAGCAGGAGAAGGCAGGGGGGGAACAGAGGGCAGCTATGGGATGTGATATTCTCCTTCACAGAAAAGTAAAGGGAGTAACGCTAGGTAAGATTTGGTATGTTTGACTCCTGGGCTCCCCCTACAGTTGCAGAGTGTAATCACCTTTACAGCACTGGCCTGAAATCAAGGGGGAGGGCAATTTGTTTCCTACCCTCCTCTAGAAGTTACATAGTGCAGTTTCTGCAGTGCCTGAAGTAGCAATAACCAAGGCTCTGTTCTCCCTGTTCCAGCTAAATGGAGCAGCACAATGATTTTGAAATTGTACATTTAAGGTACAAATATTACTTAGCATTTAGCTTAGCTTAACTTAGCTTTAAGTCATTTTAACTCAATTTACATCAATACGATACATTGATTTTGGAGGGGTTTTCTGACTCCTCTGTAAGTAACAGCCTGTAGTTGCAGTGAAGTAAAGTGAAATCAAAACTGACGAAACAGCCCTGGCTTTATAAGTGTTTACACAGGTCTACGTCACCCCTCATGAACAGCTTATGGAGGTCTAATGTAGCCTTAGAAACGCTGCCCTTCAGCAAAGTGTTACCTAAGAAAGAAACAGAGCGGTTGGACGACAGCAGAGAGTTTAACTCACTGGAGCTGGAGGTTTCATGCCTGTAATGATTGCTTTGAGTTCTCTTTCTTTCCTTTGGCTGTAGGACTATTATTCAAGGTATGGGAGAGACGTTAGCGCTGCTATAAGACTGCATTCCCACCACACACACACACACACACATATACAGACGTACACACACACACACATATTCACACAGCCTCCTTCAGGTGTGGTTTAGTGCTGTCAGATCACTAAGTGGCTGTTTGCATGTAATACGCAGATGAAACAAAAAGTACTATATATATATATAGATATATATTGATAGATAGATATGTTTTTTTTTTCATAATTATTTTCAACCATTTCTATTGGAACTGGAAATATGCTAAAGATATGTAAACACATTTCTAATTCAGATTCAAATGTACAAGCACATAAATTCATGCAAATATACAACACACACACACACACACACACACACACAGATGGTGGCCCTATGCCACTGACTTTAACCTTAACATTCTAGATATATGTAACGATGTAGTGTATGCTTTGACTTTTTTTATACCCCATATATATGATTTTAATTCTTATTATTATTTTGCGGCTAATGTGACGTCATATTCATACATCACCCTCTACGATATCAACCCGCCTTTTCCATTAAAAACTCTCAAAAAAATCCTGATAAAAAGTTCAAAAGGATAAAACAGAAGATAAAAAGTGTCTATGTACTCTGCTCGTGTAGTGAATGTCCATCAAATCATTCAGTGCCAAGGTGGCACCCTGCTCTCGACTTTGACAGTGCGAACCTGTTCAACAACCTTTTTGTACACCTGCTCATCAGTGTAATGGTGGAATAGTGTTTTCATTTTCTTTTCTTTTTTTCTTTCCTTGATCTTTCCTTTTTTATTACTTTATGAAAACTGGTAATGTGTTTTGTTTACGAACCACAAATAAAGTTTCTTTCATAAGTATTTGAGAATTGTCCGTTCATTATTTATTTATTTTCCTGGTTGTATCTTACCACTGCAAACGGACCAAGTTCAAATAATTCCAAAATTACTATAAATTATGGCACCACAGCATAAGGATTTCATGTAATATTGTTCTGTGATGAGTTTTAGAGTTGGACGTCTGGTTCCATTCACTACCACTGTAGACATTTTCTCATAAAGTTTGGGGAAAAACCTCCTAAATAAACTTTTCATATCAAATTCCACCTTAACTGGTTGAATATGTCAGTATCCATTAAGGTGAAGCTGAAAATCTGAATGCAAGCCATGTCACACACAGTCAATCTAAGACTGAGCTCTTAGAGTAAACTCACACATAATCTTAACTCGTATTCTCTGTATTCATAACCTAATATTCAGTTCCAAATTAAATACAGCATTTAGATTCTGACTTTTGATTTAAACGGTTAGTTTCACTGTAAATCCAGCAGTTATATCTGGCTTAAAATGTCAGTTCCACCTTAACTGAAATTCTTCTAGCTTCCATTTTAATAAAATTTTCAGTTCCACCTTAAGTGGAAAAAAAATCCAGTTTTATCATAGTTAGATTCTGGCTTCTGAGCCAAATGACTAGTTCCACCTTAAATGCAATGGGTATATATATGACTGGCTATTCATAATTTAAATTCCACCTTAAGTGCTGTAGTTATATTTTGGCTTCTTTATATGATTTTCTGTTCCACCTTAAGTGCAGAAATTCTCTGATTCCAAATTGCAGTTCCACCTTAAAAGCAACAGGTACTTGTTCCACCTTAAATGCAGTAGCTAGCCTCCAACTTCTAATAATCAGTCAATTCCACCTTAAGTGCAGGAGTTAAAGTTTTGTGTTTTTTTTTCTTTTTTCAAAATTTGTTCCACCTTAAGTGCAGAAGCATCATCCGGCTTCTTGTTTAAAATGTCGGCTCCACCTTAAATGTTACATTTGATTTTTCTTTCCCTCAGAATCTCAAGAAATTCATTTCTGTCTTAAGTGGCACATTTTAATTCAAATTCAGTATTTAACTCCACCTTAAATGTAGCTGCTGATGTATGGCTTGATTAAAAATGTAACTTCCACCTTAACAGCAGAAGCAAGATTCTGGGTTAATTCAATTGAGTAGTTCCACCTTAAATGAGGCTGAGATTTAATTATTAATCTGAGCTCGGATTGTACCCAGCAGTTAGTGGTGCACGCGCAAACATTTAAAAATCAGATTTTAACGGAAAACCAACGGACACAGCGCCGCAGATATATTCCCTCAGCGCTGATTATCCTCAAATATACATTTTCTTAGAGATATTCTTTAAATTATTGCAGTTAAACGTGTTAGGAAACTTAATCTCGACAATTACAAGCACTGGTTAATACTTTAACAATAAAACTACTTCGCGGTATGTTTTTTTATCGACGAAGAAACGTTATTCCCTCTGGTACTTCAGGCTACGCTAGTGTAGTGATATTAGCCGGCTGTAAAACTGACGGCGGTTAGAGGACAGTCTAAAGCTTGAAGAAAAAGGACAAGTAAGTTACAAAACAGGGTTTAATAGAATATTTTTATTTTATTCACAACATATAAATACAGACTTCATTTATATGTACACAAATGTACGGAACCTAAGTTAAGGTCGAATCCAGAGGCATTTATAGCTGGAATATGGGTCGAATCCCCGCAGGAGCTAATCACATATAACGTTAAACGGGTCAGGAACGCTAAAGTAACACACATTAAACTTTATATAGCGATACCTGTCTGAACAAAGTAAACCCGGAGTCTGAGAGACTGCAGTCAAGCCGAGCCGGTTGCCGTGGAAACGGGAGCAGGCGACACAGGGGATTGTGGGTATTGTAGTTTTCTAGTCGTAAAAGACCTTGCATGACTCGTAACTTTTATTAAAACGACTGTATTAAATGTAATAAAATATATACATGTAGAGTACATCGTTTATTAACAATATAAATCGCTATAAAATGCGGATAATTAGCAAAATAATCATTCATTTAAACACACACACATCCAAAAAAAAAAAAAAAAAAGGAGAAATCATTTTGCGCCAAAATATAGTAATACAAATTATTTAGGGTTATAGGCTTAGGGTTAAATATATTATTAAATAAAATAGAAAAAGTATAATACAAATACAGTAAAATACAAAATATATTATTTTCTTTATATAATTATATATTAGTTATTATTTTTATATTTTATATATAGTTATTTATTATTACAAATAAAGTAAAATACAAATAATATAGTAGTATTAATATGTAATGATTATATATATTAATATATAACCATGAGATAATTATTTATATTGATCAAATAACTTAAGTGTTTTAAGTTTAAAGGATAATTTCTCTCCAGCACCCATCAGAAGTTTAGCTAACTCTGACCTCTACCGGCTGCCGTAGGTTGTGGTGGGTGTGGTTAGTGTGAGTAAGGCTTGTGGTCATAAAAAATGACATCATTTAGTTATGAATGAATCTGAAACGCTGTACAACTAATCAGCAACTGTTTCTTGTAAAGGTGATTGTTTAGTTCACTGATGGATAGTGTTGTATTCATTTTCCCACGTAGGTTTAAATTACATTAATATCTTAATTAATGTATGTACTAAATATAATAATTAATTAATGTAACAGTTCTTTATTTGGGCAGGAATAGAGCAAGAGACAAGGAAGAATGAAAGTGAGTGGGAGACAGAGGCTGACAGTGAGGAGTGAGAGCAGCAGAACAGAGAGAGAGAGAGAAGACAAGGAAGAGAGAAGTAGAGAGAGAGAAGGACATTGTTTAGAGGTAAAATATGCACATTAATCAATACTTAAATGTGTTTAGTTGATTACATAATCGTACCCCTGCAGCTGGAGAGAAAAGAGATTGGGCTTTAGGGTGAATTCAAAGTAGAAATATAGTTCTTTCAGCAATAATCTAAAACATGCTGAAGTAGAAACTAAGGGAGGTTCGGTGCATGACGACGGAAGGTCAAGTTTTATTCATTTGATCAAAGAAAAGGAGAGTTATGCACAAAAACAATGGTAACTTTTCAAGAATAATACAATCTCATGTTCAATTTCTTTGGAACACAATATAAAAATATTTTTCTCTAACAAACAATTGACACGATGCCAAAGACTGCTGACATTTTCAGAGTATGAACAAATAAATAAAGAAAAACAACATAAATAGTTTTAATACATTTGGATGGTGTAGCACCTTTTTTTTCCAGAATGAAGAATATAGTGAATATTGGTCCATTTTATAAATCAAATGACTCACTACACTGTGTTAGCACTGAAATGCTTTGAC
The DNA here is from genome assembly GCF_029633855.1 of Hoplias malabaricus. Classification (NCBI taxonomy): domain Eukaryota; kingdom Metazoa; phylum Chordata; class Actinopteri; order Characiformes; family Erythrinidae; genus Hoplias; species Hoplias malabaricus. Next base: position 34,143,012 of record NC_089817.1, read on the forward strand.
GACTGCTCCTTTCCATGAAAAAAAACAATCAACATAAGAATATGAACATAGATTATACAGATAAACAGATTACAATGTAGAGGTACAGAATAAAACAGAGATCTCAACATAAATATAAACATATGATAAAGATATATATGGAGATAATAATATAACTAAGGAATAATGTGCAAAATAGCTAAAAGATAGAGATGTAATGAAAATGGATTTGTAAAAGAGCTCTAAAACTAAACATATAATAGTATACAGACATGTACAGAGACAATACTATAGTATAACTATGGAAAATGTGTAAAGAAAATGCATACAACACTTTCAAAACATTTCACACTTTAATGTTTAGATATTTTTTGTGATTGGTTACATCCATGAGACATTAACACAACTCTATGAATTCATATATACACTGTAAAAGAAATTCTGTACATTTTACAGTAAATTATTGGCAGCCCAGATGCCAGAAAACTACTGTAAAAGTACTGTAAATTTAATTTACAGTTTGATACTGTTATTGTATTACAGTATTTCATTTGGCTACTGTAAATGTACAGTAAGTTACTGGCAGCACAGACCCCAGTTACAGTTACAGTAGCTGAACTGTATTTTTTAAACAGCATTTTACTGTATTATTTTATTACAGCATTAGTTTTCATACTGTAATTTCATTACAGTATAATTACTGCTTTGGCTTGTAATTTACAGCAATTTACTGGACATTGTTGGAAACTTTACATGATCTACACATTTTAAGGGCTGTTACTGTCTACATATTTTAAGGCAAATTAATGGCACCAAGAAATTACATTACTCAAAAACTGCAGTCTGCACTTATACAAAGATATTTTTAAGCTTTGGATCTGGAATAATACAAAAAAGCATGAAAATATTTGAGGGGAAAAATACATAAAAAAAAAAATAAAAACAGGAAATCCTCTCTGATGTCCATCCAGGTCTGTTCCAGCCACACTGGACCCTAAAAGTAAAAGACAAAAACACAATATCAAAAGTATAACTTCATCATCAGCACATACACACCTTAATTAAGGACCTTTAGGACAAAGTTTAAATCACTAACTTACAGAAGTGATTAAAATCTCACTGTGTAGCTGAAAGCTGTGGGCAACATTTATACACAATGCATTCAAAGCATTTCCAAACCACCTCAGGAGGAGCACTAATCTAGAACCAGTTTAAAGGGACACTGGACATCATAAATATGGAGGAACTTGATCCAAATTCTGTTCTCTAATGTATGACTTATTTGTGAAAATCAATCCTGCTAATAACACTGCCTATAGCAGGGAAGGTTATTGTACTTTTATGGTTCACAGTGACCTACACTATGTCCTTTATACAGTCAAACCTCACTTCCTTCAAACTACTCTTTTTTCTGTGTTTACACCCCTCTAACTCGTCAGTTAGTAAATTCATCTCAAATACATGGCCAAAATATGTGAACAAAGCTCATAATGTGTTCATTGCATCCCACTCACAGGGAAAAAATGTTTCAGTTCTGTGTCCTGGCCCCGAGTTTGAAATGGGTCAAAAATGAATCACAAATAAAGAAGCGCAAACAGAAAGGAGAGGACATTTATTTAAAAAAAAATAGGATACATTAGTGCTGGGAGATAAAATTATATGAATGTATTTCATGATTAATTTTTGCTTAGTAACGATAAGCTTTGGGTAGTGGAGCTCGGTAAACCTTCATTTCTATTCCCGGTTAGCACAGCGAGCTGCATGCTATCAGGCAAGTATTCTCATGCGATTACACTGAACGAACAGGCACTATTCATGTGTTCATTCATTATCTGTAACCTCCTATTCAGTTCAGAGCAAGTCTCCTGCGTTCAGAGCAAGCCAGGAACACACCCTGGAGGGGGCGCCAGTCCCTCACAGGGCTAAAAAAAAAAGACTATGATAGGTTTTATTCAAGTGCCTGTGTGTATTTGTTAAATAAATATATTAAATATGTTATAGTCTCCTCTTCACTCTGTGTTTTGGAGTGTGTTTTGTCTGGTATGGCGAACCCCTGTCAGAACACGTAAAAACTTTCTCTCGTGACCCGGTGAGTTTTTTCCTCCTGGGAAATGTTTTCCCGTTTGCGAGAGCAGTGTTCGTTGCCTGGCGTGGTTTTCTTCACACAATATTGTTTTCTCTGCTTGCGAATTTTTAATTGGATCCGACACCATAGATCAGGCTGTTTCTCTTAAATAAACAATCCCAAGGGCGGAACAATTTCCACCAGCACTCTGTGATTCTGGGTACGCTCTGGACCCACCGCATCCATGAACTGGACAGGCGGTTACAGACAATGAATGAATGTGCGAAACTGAAAATGGGTTCAGTGAAATATTTTCACGTTCAGCACGTGGGAGTGTTCATTTATTTATTAATGTATTATGTTAAACTCTTCTTAATCTATTTTTTACTCTTTCTGCTTCTTTAAAAGCTTGAGGTGGTAATGCCCTGAGAATGATTCCATGACACGAGACAGATATTTTTACTTTTGTGTGGTAAGGACACTTTGGTCCAGTGAAATATTTCCTCGTGGATGAGTAATGGCCATTGATGGGTAATGAACATTTTGTGTATTCAGGCTACATTTTCAGAAGGATGTGCTTTATCACAGTGTGACCAAATGTTAATATCGTGATAAATACTGAGATTGACCAATATAGAAAAACTTATCGTGATAACATTTTTGACCATATCGCCCAGCACTAGTATAAAGGAAAAAAAAGTGTAAACACAAAAGAGGACTCTTAAGGGGAAAAGAAAATTTACACAGAATGATCACTGGATTATCTTGTTTCTACACTCATCATCCATTTTATCAGCTCCACTGTCCACACCAGAGCACTTCATAGTTCTAAAATTACAGACTGTTGTCCTTCTGTTTCCCTGCATACATTCTTACCCCTTTCTCACCCTGTTCCTCAGCGCTCAGGACCCCCACAGAGCAGGTGTGATGTGGTGGTGGATCGTTCTCAGCGCTGCAGTGACACTGACGTGGTGGTGGTGTGTTAGTGTGTGTTGTGCTGGTGTAGAGTGGATCAGACACAGCAGCGCTGCTGGAGTTTTTAAACCCCTCAGTGTCTGGACCGAGAACAGTCCACCGACCAAAAACATCCAACCGACAGCGTCCTGTGTCACTGATGAAGGACTAGAGGACGAGCGACACACACTGTGCAGCGACAGATGAGCTACTGTCTCTGACTCTACATCTACAAGGTGGACCAACGAGGGAGGAGTGTCTCACAGAGTGGACAGAGAGTGGACACAGGGTTTAAAAACTCCAGCAGCACTGCTGTGTCTGATCCACTCTACACCAGCACAACACACACTAACACACCACCACCACCACGTCAGTGTCACTGCAGCGCTGAGAATGATCCACCACCACGTCACACCTGCTCTGTGGGGGTCCTGACAATTAAAAAACAGTGTAAAAGGGGGAAAGAATTCATGCAGAGCAACAGATGGACTATACACTGTAACTGTAGAACTACACAGTATTCCAGTATCGTGAGAGGACAGAGTGTAGAATGGGTTTATGTAGATTTTAGGTGTACAAATAAGTTTTAAAGCATTTTTAGTGTCACCTATAATTGTAACTCAAAATTCAAACATTATCATGCCCTTTTTCATTTTATGGTAATACTGTGATTTAAACATCTCTAATCTCATCTTCTTTTCTGCTTCTCCATTTCAGGGTCGCGGTTGATTTAAACATAAATAAACATAATTTAACCTGAAATTAAGGAATTTGAAAATGGCGAGTGAGTAGAATATTTCCATTGCTGTATTTTTGTTATGAGATCCTTCAAGGAAAAAAGTGCTGAAAAAGCATGTGTATAGATTTGTTCTGTCCTTTTGGATGATATTGTTTCCATAGGTTTGTGAGTTTTGGTTTAGAATTTACAATTTAAAGATTTTGATGTTAGTCGTTGTAAAAGTAGCATATTAACCATTGTTAGGGTTTTTTAAATAAATAAAATGACAATAGTATTTTTTTAATACTACAGAACAGTCACCATAAAATGACAAAAGAGTGGGAGAATGTTTGAATTATTAATTACAATTATATGTGACACACAAAGTTATAAAACATACTCATATACCAGATAATTTGGAAAGTAATTACCGTATGTTTACCTTTACATGACTTCAACAATACAGGCAGCACCCTCTTCATTCTGGAGGTTAACGTTGTTTTAGCTGACCTTCTGTTCCAAACATCCAGTTCTGTCAATTAAGCCTTACGCCTAAAAGCAAAAAAATACATTCATTCATTCATTAACTCAAAGTTAAGTTCTTAGTTTGGCCTTTCAAGATACCGTACCAAGAATGACCAACCATGGGCCCTCTGCCAAGTCAGGGGCTCTTTTAGCGGCACAGTCTCCTACAAGATAAACAGAGAAAATGCAACAAGTGGTGATGAGACATAGTTTAACATTTTAAAACATACATATTTTAATACTGAATAAAAACAATGTGCTAACAGAATTATCATTAGTTACACAATGCATTTAACATAATAAACCTGCTGGCACTCTTTATCTAACCTCAGAGTACAATTACTGACAGAAGCCTAGAAAAATCATTAATAAAAAAGACGCTGTAGACAAAAAGCTTTTAACCTTTTTGGCATTTTTCTGAATTTCCGAAAAATAGCTAATTGCCAAATTTGAATGATTATTACTTTCTAAATACTTATATTTAGGAGTTAATTGGAAGCATATGTAAATTATTTTAGGATCAAAAACACATTTTTCTACTTTAAAGTGTCCTTTTACAAAAAACCCAACTATTTTAATTTATTCCCAGTTTTTTTTTTTTTTTTTTCATCATAAATGACTCTAGAGGCATCAGCAGTGATCCACATGTTGATTTATTCATAGACCTTTACTAGAAAAGGTTGTGAGTGTTCCCAGTATATTTATTTTGATATTTATTCAAGTCTAAATAGAGGATCCAAGTGGTATTTCATAGTATTTATTTGGGAATCGAAAATCGAAGATTTCATAATTATTATTATTTTTTTTGTTTCATGAATTACTTCAAATACACATTTCATGGTTTGTGTTTGGGCTATGAACAGCCATTCTGGGCATTATTAGATTCTAACAAGCAAAAATGGACTTATTAGGAATGTATATATCAGTCCTTTTTGAGAAATTGTGGTGATAAATATCCAAAGTGTCAAAAATGGTGTCAAACAGTGCTCAATCACCTTGAATAAGGCGTTAAACTAATGGTTAGGGTGCCGTTAAATGGTATTGCATGATAAATGTGCATTTTCTATTATAAAACATAAAATAAAAACCTCATACAATATTTTTTTTTTAAAAATAAGGATTGCACATGGTTTGTTTGAGGCAGATTTCTCATTATCTTTCTTTATATTTACATACATTACACTTCAATGGAAAGTTCACAGTTCCAGCTTTTCATATGACACCCCAATCATGCAAATATCTTACAAAAAAATAAAAATAAAAACATGTGGGTTGTGATGTGCATGTATGATAATTATATGTACAGTGCATGATAAGCTCATGATAAATATGAGCTAAACTTAAATGGTAAATGTTTAAACCTTATCCAAATAGTTTGACTGATATTTTAACTCATTTAAATGTACACTCTTAAAACGAGTCATACCATAATTCCAAAGTGAAATGGCTGTAGAATGCACTGTGTTCAGCGTCAGAATTCAATGGTTAAATTTAACTTAGCTACAGCTACAGTACCATCAGTGAGGTTAGCCAACTTGTGGATAAATAAACCACAAGTCAGACAACGTACATTAACGTACATTCTGTACTTTATTTAATTTACATTGAACCTGTCGTCTGAGCACCTCAGATATGACGGCGCGGGCTTACTGAACCCCGCGAGGCTTTAGCAGGCTCGCTAAGATGCACAAGCTTGCTAGCTAGCTAGCTAAATAATACTGGAAGAGTAAAGCACTTTAAAACAAGTGAACAGCACCATATTTCTCTCATAAAACGAGACTTAAGTTGATCACTAAAGCTTCTACACCGAGAACACTTCACAAGTTGCAAAGAAATGTAAATTTTACTCACTTTTATGACCGTGTACAGCAGAGCTGGAAGTCTCACAATGAGCGTTAGCGTTGTGAGGAGGGGGCGGCACGGTGGTGCAGCAGGTAGCGTCGCAGTCCAGGGGCTTGGAAGTTGTGGGTTCGAATCCCGCTCTGGGTGACTGTCTGTAGCGTGTGTTGGTGTGTTGTCCGCGTGGGTTTACTCCGGGTCCCCTGGTTTCCTCCCACAGTCCAAAACACACGTTGGTAGGTGGATTGGAGACTCAAAAGTGTGTGCGTCTGTGTTGCCCTGTGAAGGACTAGCGCCACCTCAAAAGTGTATTCCCACCTTGCGCCCAATGATAGTAGTCTCTGAGCACACCGCGACCCTGAACCGGATGAGCGGTGACAGGTAATGAATTGAATGATAATGAATGAAGTCCACTGCGGACTGCCATAAATTAAAAGAGTTTCTGTAACCACCTCTCAATTCATTCATTATCTGTATCCGGTTCAGGGTCGCGGTGGGCTCAGAGACTAGGTTAGGCTACAGAAACACTTTTAATTTATGGCAGTCCGCAGTGGCCATGCCTTTTGAGAAATATCCTATGAATATTTCTAAATTTCTAATTAAGAAATTTATTTTAAAATCTTGTTCAAATTAGCTTCCACATGATGATCCTAGTATAAATACCGTGTGATTAAGTGTGATTTCAGAAAGTGGGGTGTTCCCGTTTGTCTCTTTCCTTCATAAAAAAGAAAAAAGAATCAGTTCAAAAATTAAAACAATGTTGAATATTTCTGTCTTTTGCATTAGACATTTTAATACTTCCTCATGTATATATTTTTAGAATATACTAATGTATGTATTATATAGCTTTTATTGAGTGTGTGTGTGTGTGTATGTGTGTGTGCACATGCATGTTGATACTTTTTCAAATACTTGGTTCTCTAAAACTTCCAGTTTTTCTGTTGTGTGTCTGCTGTGTAGTAACTGACCGAGTCCCATGTTGTTTTTGAACGGTGCTGTCCGAAGTGCTGAAGAGGCCGTGTAGCGCCTGTGTTAAAACTCATCATGAGAATACGGACAATTAATAAAAATACACAATTAAAACATTCATGCGTGGAAATGTCTGCTTTATTTATTACTTCAATGTAATAATAATAATAATTAATAATAATAATAATAATAATTAACTGTTTTTATATTTTTATAATTGTTTGATGCTTATGATGACGTATTTGGCTACAAAATTACTAATCAAAAACAAGTCATTTTATAATCTCTGCATTTTCACGCTTCGCCTCACGGTGTCGCACTTTACCAACTTTGAATTCTCAGTCACAGAAACACCCATTCACTGCATACATTTTCATCCCTTCACAAAGAAGGCGCTCTCTGGATTTGAGCACAATGTCCACTGGATTTGGACATTAGCACAAGAGAAGAACCGTGTTTTGGAAGATTAGATTATCTAATAATATTTAACTTTAAAGACCCATATCAAGGACTTTTTTTTCAGAAAGAAGAAACATGCCGAATACATTGGGACGGTTCACATTCAGATGGCGAATTTGGGCAGCGATTCTGTACTCACTCCTTGTCCGAGTCGCTGTGGCGGACCTTCGCTATTCGGTCCCGGAGGAAACCAAAACAAAACACATCATCGGAAGCCTAAGCAAGGACCTGAATCTGGATCCGAAAAGTCTGAGATCTCGAAAGGCCAGGCTGGATTATCAAGGGGATAAACGCTATTGTGGAGTGGATTTGGATTCCGGGCATATTTTCGTTTTAGAGAGAATCGACCGGGAAGCTCTGTGTGGAACGACGCCCAGCTGTTTGCTGCAGTTTGAGTTTATTCTTGAAAATCCTCTGGAGCTTCACAATGTGGTTTTGGAGGTGCAGGACATCAACGACAACGCGCCTGTTTTCCCAAAAGATTCAATCAAGCTTGAGATCAGCGAGACAGCGCCGACTGGGAGCAAATTTCAGATATCTCGGGCACGTGACGTGGATATTGGCAGAAATTCAGTTCAGAATTATTTTCTGAGTCAGAACAAACACTTCGACCTTGATGCTAGATCGAGTAAAGACAGGTATGTGGACATTGTTCTGAAAAGCAACCTCGACCGAGAGACAGAGGGGGAGCATTCCTTGGTCCTGACTGCAGTGGATGGGGGGAATCCTCCGCGATCAGGTTCCGTTGTTATCCTCGTATTAGTACAAGATGTAAATGATAACGCCCCTGTTTTCTCGCAGTCCGTGTACAGAGCTCAGTTAATGGAAAACGCCTTGCCTGGAACCTCCGTCATCCACATTACAGCGACGGATGTGGATGAAGGCGCAAATGGGCAAATCACATATTACATTAACCACCTCTCCGAGAGCACCAAAGATCTGTTTCAAATCGATGAGAACAGTGGTGAAATTGAGGTAAATAGTCAACTTGACCACGAACGAGCCTCCTCTTATGAGATGGAAATACAAGCAGAAGATGGCGGCGGTCAGACCAGCCACTGTAAAGTCATGATTGAAATTGTAGATGTTAATGACAATGCTCCGGTGATAACAGTGAAATCTCTTATGAACCCCATTCCAGAAAACATCGCCCTTGGCTCCGAGGTCGCCGTATTAAACGTGAAGGACCAAGACTCGGGTAAAAACAGCCGAGTCAGTTGTTCTATTCCCACCAACTTATCTTTCAAATTACAACCATCTATTAAGAACTACTTCACCTTAACTACCGCCACATTCCTCGACCGTGAGAAAGTCGCTGAGTATAATGTCACAATAACAGCAACTGATGCAGGAACACCTCCTCTTCTCTCCACTGCAACTCTGAATATTCAAGTAGGGGACATCAACGACAACCCCCCTGTGTTTGATGAGCAGTCCTACAGCGCTTATGTAGCTGAGAACAACAAAGCAGGCACCTCCATCTGCTCCGTGACTGCGAGAGACCCAGACTGGAGGCAGAACGGCACAGTGCTGTATTCTCTGCTGCCCAGTGAGGTGAACGGTGTTCCGGTGTCCTCCTTCCTCTCCATCAACGCAGACACGGGGGTGATCCACGCCGTGAGGTCATTTGACTACGAGCAGTTCAGGAGCCTGAAAGTCCAGGTGGTGTCCAGAGACAACGGCTCTCCTCCGCTCAGCAGCAACGCCACCGTGAGTGTGTTCATAACAGACGAGAACGATAACTCTCCACAGATATTATACCCTGCTCCAGAGGGGAAGTCTTTAATGACCGAGATGGTCCCTAAAGCCGCTCTGTCCGGCTCTCTGGTGTCCAAGGTGATTGCCGTGGACGCCGACTCCGGACAGAACGCGTGGCTGTCCTATCGGATCGTAAAGTCCACCGATCCGGGCCTTTTCAGCATGGGTGTCCACAGCGGAGAGATCAGGGTCCAGCGGGACATCAGTGAATCTGACAGCATGAAGCAGAACCTTGTTATTTCAGTGAGAGATAACGGACAGCCCCCTCTCTCTGCGACGTGTTCTGTCTATCTGCTGATTTCTGATAACCTGGCTGAAGTTCCAGAGCTGAAGGACATGACTTATGAAGAGAAGAGCTCCAAACTAACGTCCTATCTGATCATCGCGCTGGTGTCGGTGTCCACCTTCTTCCTGACCTTCATCATCCTGATCCTGGCTGTGAGGTTCTGTCGCAGGAGAAAGCCCAGACTGTTGTTTGATGGAGCAGTGGCCATTCCCAGCGCGTACCTCCCTCCCAACTACGCAGAGGTGGAGGGAGCCGGGACTCTCCGCAGTTCTTACAATTATGACGCGTATCTGACCACAGGGTCCCACACCAGTGACTTCAAGTTCATCAGATCCTACAATGACAGCACTCTTCCTGCTGGGGGCACTCTGAGGAAGAGCCCGGATGATTCCAACATTATCACTTTCTCTGACGCTGGTGAAGCACTGGAGGTAAGTTCATTGGATTAAAGTTTGTCTTTGCGGGTTTAATGTGTTTTGATAAAGTTATTTGAAAATGATTGATATCAAACATGGGACACATTAGCTTTTTAAATCATGCACGGAGAAAAAGACACTTGGAAGTTACGTAATTACTTTGACGTGAATGTTGCATGAAATTAAATCATCGTCATCCAGAGATCTAAATTCTTAACAGTTGTGTCTGGATGTAGATTTAATTCCATGCAGAACTTCGATGTAAAAATATGTACATTTAGAGTGTAATTTTTTCCAGTGTAACTTTCTCGAATTCAGTCGGCAGCCAGAGAACTCTTTTGTTTCTACTTTCCTTAAGATTTTCGCGTTTTTTTTAAATCTGGCTTTATTTATAGTTTTTATTGTATTTATTGTTATTTATTATTTATTTTTAACTCCACTGGAATTTACTGGAATAGTTTCATGGGCAGGAATTTTGTTCATGGCACATTTACTTTGATTCTGAGTCTGAATCCACGGCTGCAGACGGGATTGAAATCTGCTGCTTTGTGCGTTTGGCGTCCGATTAACGAAGATGTTCATTTGTAACGGATATTTGTGTCTAATGAATCTTATTATTATTGAACTGATTCAGGTTCAGTTTTCTGTTTTAAAAACAGGTAAAAAATATGATTAAACTGTCACGAGAATTGTAATGGTAATGTTATATAATCTGCTGTGTGAGTGTGTGTGTGTGTGTGTTTAAGCTTTTTCATGTGTATATTTTAACTCGATTAACACAGTTAATTTACCGTTTCCGCTACAAAACAAATTTCCAATAAATGCGTGTTTCGTTTAAACTTCGTTTAAAACTTTCCACAAAAACAACAGCGCATGTGTTTATTTTTTTTGCATTCGTTATAAAACACTTTACAAAACGGAGCTCTGTGTATTACTAAAATATAAAATGTCTCAGAGCTAAACTGTGGCCGTTCTTAATTAACTCTGTGGTTATAACTGTACTTCACTCTTAAAAATAAAGCCGCTGGGTTCTATAAGAGATTCCAAAGGAGAACCACTTCTGGTTCCATAAAGAAACAAGTTTGTTCAAGAAGTGTCTGAGTGTGAAGGACATTTTTAAAGGTTTCACTCAATCTCGAGATTTTTTTTATCCATTTGAAACGTATGAACAAGTGTTTCTTCTGTGGCATTCCTCAAAGAACCTTTTGTAGCACCTTTATTTTAAGTGTTAAATATGGGCAGATATTCCTTCGCCCACCGTTTCTGCCCCAAAGATTCATTACGTTTTATTTTGACCTGTGCATTTGGCAAACCTTCATAGAACGCGTTCTTTACATTGTACTTGTTTCTGTGTGATTGGTTGAGTTCAGCACCACAGCAGTGGACAGAGACACTGCAAGGGCTTTGTGAAGTCTTTTTAATCTTTATTTTTTTCTGTATTATTTCTTTGTATCTCGTTGTCATTAATTTTTCAGCCAAAACCCAGAACAACCAAATCCTTACTTTATGTTTTGATTATTTTGAGTGCAGTTTACAAACACAGCGCATTGGGTCGCTGTTCACCAGCCTACAACTGAAGAACGGCTCTGTCCACCCACTGTTTACTATTCAGAGAGAGGAGTGGTTTGAGTCTGGTGCAGAAGGCAGCGCCATTGAACCTTTGTGAGGCAAATTTAACTGAAGCGGTTTTGATATTCTGATAAATTCGTTGCTGAAACCCCACATTATTGGATCTTACCGGTGACTGGGTGGAGGTGCCCTGTTTTGGCGCAGTTCACTATGGAATACCTTGTATTTTCTGCTCGGTGCTTTTTGTTTGGGGTGACGTCCATCCTCCTGCTGTCGACGGTGAATGGAGATGTGAGGTATTCTGTTCCGGAGGAGAGGAAGACTGGGTCCGTGATTGGGAATCTGGCGAAGGATCTTGGAATAAATGCAAAGACGTTATCCGTGCGTAAAGCGCGTCTGGATGTCGATGACGGCAGCAAACGTTACTGCGACATTGACATGAACACTGGGAGTCTGACTGTAGCCGAGAGAATCGACAGAGAGGAGCTGTGCGGGTTCCTGACTGATTGTGTGTTGCAGTACGAACTGATCCTCGAAAACCCTCTGGAGTTACATCGCATTAAAATAGATATCACTGATATTAACGATAACTCTCCGGCTTTTGCAAATGATGTTGTTGAATTGGAGATTAGCGAATCAGCGGATAAAGGAGCTCGATATGCAGTGAATGAAGCCCACGATGCAGATATAGGAGTCAATGCTGTACAGAGCTACAAACTACAAAACAATCCATATTTTTCTTTTATTTTTCATAATAAACCAGGGCAGGAGAAGTACGGAGAGTTAGTGTTGGAGAAAGAGCTGGACCGCGAGCAGGAGCAGGAGGTGAGGTTATTACTCACCGCTGTTGATGGAGGGAATCCGCCCAAATCTGCGTCTATAGTGATACACGTGACGGTACTCGACGCTAATGATAATTCCCCAGTCTTTAATCAGCCCGTTTACAAGGTGAGTCTCCGCGAAGATTCTCCTCTAGGTACCACGGTCGCCACAGTGACCGCCACAGACGCTGATGAAGGAGCTAATGGTCACGTGACTTATCAGTTTGGCCATCTCTCTGGCGACGTGCTTAAATTGTTTGCGCTTGATTCTGAAACGGGAAATTTAATCCTGAGCGGTAACGTGGATTATGAAAAACAGACATCGTATGAGTTGAGAATCCAAGCTAAAGACGGTCCAGGACTGGCTTCTTTTGCTAAAATCATTATTGAGGTTGTTGACGTTAATGACAATGCACCGACCATACACCTGAAGTCACTGAGCAATCCGGTTCCAGAAGACACGCCCCCTGGGACTGAAGTGGGCATCATTAACGTCCAAGACAAGGACTCTGAGAAAAACCGACAGATCCGCTGCAGCATTCAGGGACACGTTCCTTTCACATTAACCCCTTCCATCAAGAACTACTTCTCACTTTCTACTTCTGGACCTCTGGACCGCGAACACACCTCTGAATACAACATCACCATCACTGCAGTAGATGAAGGCAGCCCACCTTTATCCTCCTCTAAGACCTTCCATTTATCTGTGTCAGACGTGAACGACAACCCGCCTGTGTTTGATGAGCAGTCCTACAGCGCTTATGTAGCTGAGAACAACAAAGCAGGCACCTCCATCTGCTCCGTGACTGCGAGAGACCCAGACTGGAGGCAGAACGGCACAGTGCTGTATTCTCTGCTGCCCAGTGAGGTGAACGGTGTTCCGGTGTCCTCCTTCCTCTCCATCAACGCAGACACGGGGGTGATCCACGCCGTGAGGTCATTTGACTACGAGCAGTTCAGGAGCCTGAAAGTCCAGGTGGTGTCCAGAGACAACGGCTCTCCTCCGCTCAGCAGCAACGCCACCGTGAGTGTGTTCATAACAGACGAGAACGATAACTCTCCACAGATATTATACCCTGCTCCAGAGGGGAAGTCTTTAATGACCGAGATGGTCCCTAAAGCCGCTCTGTCCGGCTCTCTGGTGTCCAAGGTGATCGCCGTGGACGCCGACTCCGGACAGAACGCGTGGCTGTCCTATCGGATCGTAAAGTCCACCGATCCGGGCCTTTTCAGCATGGGTGTCCACAGCGGAGAGATCAGGGTCCAGCGGGACATCAGTGAATCTGACAGCATGAAGCAGAACCTTGTTATTTCAGTGAGAGATAACGGACAGCCCCCTCTCTCTGCGACGTGTTCTGTCTATCTGCTGATTTCTGATAACCTGGCTGAAGTTCCAGAGCTGAAGGACATGACTTATGAAGAGAAGAGCTCCAAACTAACGTCCTATCTGATCATCGCGCTGGTGTCGGTGTCCACCTTCTTCCTGACCTTCATCATCCTGATCCTGGCTGTGAGGTTCTGTCGCAGGAGAAAGCCCAGACTGTTGTTTGATGGAGCAGTGGCCATTCCCAGCGCGTACCTCCCTCCCAACTACGCAGAGGTGGAGGGAGCCGGGACTCTCCGCAGTTCTTACAATTATGACGCGTATCTGACCACAGGGTCCCACACCAGTGACTTCAAGTTCATCAGATCCTACAATGACAGCACTCTTCCTGCTGGGGGCACTCTGAGGAAGAGCCCGGATGACTCCAACATCATCACTTTCTCTGACGCTGGTGAAGCACTGGAGGTAAGATCATTGGATTAAATTTGTCTTTGCGGGTTTAATGTGTTTTGATACATTTTTTTGCAAATGATTGTTATCAAACATGGGACACAATAGCTCTTTAAATCATGCACGGAGAAAAAGACACTTGGAAGTTACGTAATTACTTTTACGTGAGTGTTGCGTGAAATTAAATCTTCATCCAGAGATCTAAGTTCTTAAAAGTTGTGTCTGGATGTAGATTTAATTCCATGCAGCACTTCGATGTAAAAATATGTCAATGTAGAGTGTAATTGTTTCCAGTGTAACTTTCTCGAATTCAGTCGGCGGCCAGAGAACTCTTTTGTTTCTACTTTTCTTAAGATTTTCGCGTTTTTTTTTTAAACTGGCTTTATTTATTGTTTTTATTGTATTTATTGTTATTTATTATTTATTTTTAACTGCACTGGAATTTACTGGAATAGTTTCACGGGCAGGGATTTTGTTCATGGCACATTTCCTTCGATTCTGAGTCTGAATCCACGGCTGCAGACGGGATTGAAATCTGCTGCTTTGTGCGTTTGCGTCCGATTAACGAAGATGTTCATTTGTAACGGATAGTTGTGTCTAATGAATCTTATTATTATTGAACTGATTCAGGTTCAGTTTTCTGTTTTAAAAACAGGTAAAAAATATATGATTAAACTGTCACGAGAATTGTAGTGGTAATGTTATATAATCTGCTGTGTGTGTGTGTGTTTAAGCTTTTTCATGTGTATATTTTAACTCGGTTAACACAGTTAATTTACCGTTTCCGCTACAAAACAAATTTCCAATAAATGCGTGTTTCGTTTAAACTTCGTTTAAAACGTTCCACAAAAACAACAACAGTGTATGTGTTTATTTTATTGCATTCGTTATAAAATTATTTACAAAACGGAGCTCTGTGTATTATTAAAATATAAAATGTCTCAAAGCTAAACTGTGGCCGTTCCTAATTAACTTTTTTTTGTAGCACCTTTATTTTAAGTGTTAAATATGGGCAGATATTCCTTCGCCCACCGTTTCTGCCCCAATGATTCCTTACATTTTATTCTGACCTGCATTTGGCAAACCTTCATAGTACGCGTTCTGTACTTTGTACTTGTTTCTGTGTGATTGGTTGAGTTCAGCACCACATCAGTGGACAGAGACACTGCAAGGGCTTTGTGAAGTCTTTTAAATCTTTATTTTTTTCTGTATTATTTCTTTGTAACTCGTTGTCATTAATTTTTCGGGCAAAACTCAGAACAACCAAATCCCTACTTTATGTTTTGATTATTTTGAGTGCAGTTTACAAACGCAGCGCATTGGGTCGCTGTTCACCAGCCTACAACTGAAGAACGGCTCTGTCCACCCACTGTTTACTATTCAGAGAGAGGAGTGGTTTGAGTCTGGTGCAGAAGGCAGCGCCATTGAACCTTTGTGAGGCAAATTTAATTGAAGCGGATTTGATATTCTGATAAATTCGTTGCTGAAACCCCACATTATTGGATCTTACCGGTGACTGGGTGGAGGTGCCCTGTTTTGGCGCAGTTCACTATGGAATACCTTGTATTTTCTGCTCGGTGCTTTTTGTTTGGGGTGACGTCCATCCTCCTGCTGTCGACGGTGAATGGAGATGTGAGGTATTCTGTTCCGGAGGAGAGGAAGACTGGGTCCGTGATTGGGAATCTGGCGAAGGATCTTGGAATAAATGCAAAGATGTTTTCCGTGCGTAAAGCGCGTCTGGATGTCGATGACGGCAGCAAACGTTACTGCGACATTGACATGAACACTGGGAGTCTGACTGTAGCCGAGAGAATCGACAGAGAGGAGCTGTGCGGGTTCCTGACTGATTGTGTGTTGCAGTACGAACTGATCCTCGAAAACCCTCTGGAGTTACATCGCATTAAAATAGATATCACTGATATTAATGATAACTCTCCGGCTTTTGCAAATGATGTTGTTGAGTTGGAGATTAGAGAATCAGCGGATAAAGGAGCTCGATATGCAGTGAATGAAGCCCACGATGCAGATATAGGAGTCAATGCTGTACAGAGCTACAAACTACAAAACAATCCATACTTTTCCTTTATTTTTCATAATAAACCAGGGCAGGAGAAGTACGGAGAGTTAGTGTTGGAGAAAGAGCTGGACCGCGAGCAGGAGCAGGAGGTGAGGTTATTACTCACCGCTGTTGATGGAGGGAATCCGCCCAAATCTGCGTCTATAGTGATACACGTGACTGTACTCGACGCTAATGATAATTCCCCAGTCTTTAATCAGCCCGTTTACAAAGTGAGTCTCCGCGAAGATTCTCCTGTAGGTACCACGGTCGCTACAGTGACCGCCACAGACGCTGATGAAGGAGCTAATGGTCACGT
Source organism: Hoplias malabaricus (assembly GCF_029633855.1). Lineage (NCBI taxonomy): Eukaryota > Metazoa > Chordata > Actinopteri > Characiformes > Erythrinidae > Hoplias > Hoplias malabaricus. The sequence continues at coordinate 34,159,519 of NC_089817.1, forward strand.
GACTTATCAGTTTGGCCATCTCTCTGGCGACGTGCTTAAATTGTTCGCGCTTGATTCTGAAACGGGAAATTTAATCCTGAGCGGTAACGTGGATTATGAAAAACAGACATCGTATGAGTTGAGAATCCAAGCTAAAGACGGTCCAGGACTGGCTTCTTTCGCTAAAATCATTATTGAGGTTATTGACGTTAATGACAATGCACCGACCATACACCTGAAGTCACTGAGCAATCCGGTTCCAGAAGACACGCCCCCTGGGACTGAAGTGGGCATCATTAACGTCCAAGACAAGGACTCTGAGAAAAACCGACAGATCCGCTGCAGCATTCAGGGACACGTTCCTTTCACATTAACCCCTTCCATCAAGAACTACTTCTCACTTTCTACATCTGGACCTCTGGACCGCGAACACACCTCTGAATACAACATCACCATCACTGCAGTAGATGAAGGCAGCCCACCTTTATCCTCCTCTAAGACCTTCCATTTATCTGTGTCAGACGTGAACGACAACCCCCCTGTGTTTGATGAGCAGTCCTACAGCGCTTATGTAGCTGAGAACAACAAAGCAGGCACCTCCATCTGCTCCGTGACTGCGAGAGACCCAGACTGGAGGCAGAACGGCACAGTGCTGTATTCTCTGCTGCCCAGTGAGGTGAACGGTGTTCCGGTGTCCTCCTTCCTCTCCATCAACGCAGACACGGGGGTGATCCACGCCGTGAGGTCATTTGACTACGAGCAGTTCAGGAGCCTGAAAGTCCAGGTGGTGTCCAGAGACAACGGCTCTCCTCCGCTCAGCAGCAACGCCACCGTGAGTGTGTTCATAACAGACGAGAACGATAACTCTCCACAGATATTATACCCTGCTCCAGAGGGGAAGTCTTTAATGACCGAGATGGTCCCTAAAGCCGCTCTGTCCGGCTCTCTGGTGTCCAAGGTGATCGCCGTGGACGCCGACTCCGGACAGAACGCGTGGCTGTCCTATCGGATCGTAAAGTCCACCGATCCGGGCCTTTTCAGCATGGGTGTCCACAGCGGAGAGATCAGGGTCCAGCGGGACATCAGTGAATCTGACAGCATGAAGCAGAACCTTGTTATTTCAGTGAGAGATAACGGACAGCCCCCTCTCTCTGCGACGTGTTCTGTCTATCTGCTGATTTCTGATAACCTGGCTGAAGTTCCAGAGCTGAAGGACATGACTTATGAAGAGAAGAGCTCCAAACTAACGTCCTATCTGATCATCGCGCTGGTGTCGGTGTCCACCTTCTTCCTGACCTTCATCATCCTGATCCTGGCTGTGAGGTTCTGTCGCAGGAGAAAGCCCAGACTGTTGTTTGATGGAGCAGTGGCCATTCCCAGCGCGTACCTCCCTCCCAACTACGCAGAGGTGGAGGGAGCCGGGACTCTCCGCAGTTCTTACAATTATGACGCGTATCTGACCACAGGGTCCCACACCAGTGACTTCAAGTTCATCAGATCCTACAATGACAGCACTCTTCCTGCTGGGGGCACTCTGAGGAAGAGCCCGGATGACTCCAACATCATCACTTTCTCTGACGCTGGTGAAGCACTGGAGGTAAGATCATTGGATTAAAGTTTGTCTTTGCGGGTTTAATGTGTTTTGATGAAGTTATTTGAAAATGATTGATATCAAACATGGGGCACAATAGCTCTTTAAATCATGCACGGAGAAAAAGACACTTGGAAGTTACGTAATTACTTTTACGTGAGTGTTGCGTGAAATTAAATCATCTTCATCCAGAGATCTAAGTTCTTAAAAGTTGTGTCTGGATGTAGATTTAATTCCATGCAGCACTTCGATGTAAAAATATGTAAATGTAGAGTGTAATTGTTTCCAGTGTAACTTTCTCGAATTCAGTCGGCGGCCAGAGAACTCTTTTGTTTCTACTTTCCTTATGATTTTCGCGTTTTTTTAAATCTGGCTTTATTTATTGTTTTTATTGTATTTATTGTTATTTATTATTTATTTTTAACTGCACTGGAATTTACTGGAATAGTTTCACGGGCAGGGATTTTGTTCATGGCACATTTCCTTCGATTCTGAGTCTGAATCCACGGCTGCAGACGGGATTGAAATCTGCTGCTTTGTGCGTTTGGCGTCCGATTAACGAAGATGTTCATTTGTAACGGATATTTGTGTCTAATGAATATTATTATTATTGAACTGATTCAGGTTCAGTTTTCTGTTTTAAAAACAGGTAAAAATATGTGATTAAACTGTCACGAGAATTGTAATGGTAATGTTATATAATCTGCTGTGTGAGTGTGTTTAAGCTTTTTCATGTGTATATTTTAACTCGGTTAACACAGTTAATTTACCGTTTCCGCTACAAAACAAATTTCCAATAAATGCGTGTTTCGTTTAAACTTCGTTTAAAACTTTCCACAAAAACAACAACAGCGCGTGTGTTTATTTTATTGCATTCGTTGTAAAATTATTTACAAAACGGAGCTCTGTGTATTATTAAAATATGAAATGTCTCAAAGCTAAACTGTGGCCGTTCTTAATTAACTCTGTGGTTATAACTGTACTTCACTCTTAAAAATAAAGCCGCTGGGTTCTAAGAGATTCCAAATGAGAACCACTTCTGGTTCCATAAAGAAAGAAGTTTGTTCAAGAAGTGTCTGAGTGTGAAGGACATTTTTAAAGGTTTCACTCAATCTCGAGATTTTTTTTATCAATTTAAAACGTATGAACAAGTGTTTCTTCTGTGGCATCACTCAAATAACCTTTTGTAGCACCTTTATTTTAAGTGTTAAATATGGGCAGATATTCCTTCGCCCACCGTTTCTGCCCCAATGATTCCTTACATTTTATTCTGACCTGCATTTGGCAAACCTTCATAGAACGCGTTCTGTACATTGTACTTGTTTCAGTGTGATTGGTTGAGTTCAGCACCACATCAGTGGACAGAGACACTGCAAGGGCTTTGTGAAGTCTTTTAAATCTTTATTTTTTTCTGTATTATTTCTTTGTATCTCGTTGTCATTAATTTTTCGGGCAAAACTCAGAACAACCAAATCCTTACTTTATGTTTTGATTATTTTGAGTGCAGTTTACAAACACAGCGCATTGGGTCGCTGTTCACCAGCCTACAACTGAAGAACGGCTCTGTCCACCCACTGTTTACTATTCAGAGAGAGGAGTGGTTTGAGTCTGGTGCAGAAGGCAGCGCCATTGAACCTTTGTGAGGCAAATTTAATTGAAGCGGATTTGATATTCTGATAAATTCGTTGCTGAAACCCCACATTATTGGATCTTACCGGTGACTGGGTGGAGGTGCCCTGTTTTGGCGCAGTTCACTATGGAATACCTTGTATTTTCTGCTCGGTGCTTTTTGTTTGGGGTGACGTCCATCCTCCTGCTGTCGACGGTGAATGGAGATGTGAGGTATTCTGTTCCGGAGGAGAGGAAGACTGGGTCCGTGATTGGGAATCTGGCGAAGGATCTTGGAATAAATGCAAAGATGTTGTCCGTGCGTAAAGCGCGTCTGGATGTCGATGACGGTAGCAAACGTTACTGCGACATTGACATGAACACTGGGAGTCTGACTGTAGCCGAGAGAATCGACAGAGAGGAGCTGTGCGGGTTCCTGACTGATTGTGTGTTGCAGTACGAACTGATCCTCGAAAACCCTCTGGAGTTACATCGCATTAAAATAGATATCACTGATATTAATGATAACTCTCCGGCTTTTGCAAATGATGTTGTTGAGTTGGAGATTAGTGAATCGGCTATAAAAGGAGCTCGATATGCAGTGAATGAAGCCCACGATGCAGATATAGGAGTCAATGCTGTACAGAGCTACAAACTACAAAACAATCCATACTTTTCCTTTATTTTTCATAATAAACCAGGGCAGGAGAAGTACGGGGAGTTAGTGTTGGAGAAAGAGCTGGATCGCGAGCAGGAGCAGGAGGTGAGGTTATTACTCACCGCTGTTGATGGAGGGAATCCGCCCAAATCTGCGTCTATAGTGATACACGTGACTGTACTCGACGCTAATGATAATTCCCCAGTCTTTAATCAGCCCGTTTACAAGGTGAGTCTCCGCGAAGATTCTCCTGTAGGTACCACGGTAGCCACAGTGACCGCCACAGACGCTGATGAAGGAGCTAATGGTCACGTGACTTATCAGTTTGGCCATCTCTCTGGCGACGTGCTTAAATTGTTCGCGCTTGATTCTGAAACGGGAAATTTAATCCTGAGCGGTAACGTGGATTATGAAAAACAGACATCGTATGAGTTGAGAATCCAAGCTAAAGACGGTCCAGGACTGGCTTCTTTCGCTAAAATCATTATTGAGGTTATTGACGTTAATGACAATGCACCGACCATACACCTGAAGTCACTGAGCAATCCGGTTCCAGAAGACACGCCCCCTGGGACTGAAGTGGGCATCATTAACGTCCAAGACAAGGACTCTGAGAAAAACCGACAGATCCGCTGCAGCATTCAGGGACACGTTCCTTTCACATTAACCCCTTCCATCAAGAACTACTTCTCACTTTCTACATCTGGACCTCTGGACCGCGAACACACCTCTGAATACAACATCACCATCACTGCAGTAGATGAAGGCAGCCCACCTTTATCCTCCTCTAAGACCTTCCATTTATCTGTGTCAGACGTGAACGACAACCCCCCTGTGTTTGATGAGCAGTCCTACAGCGCTTATGTAGCTGAGAACAACAAAGCAGGCACCTCCATCTGCTCCGTGACTGCGAGAGACCCAGACTGGAGGCAGAACGGCACAGTGCTGTATTCTCTGCTGCCCAGTGAGGTGAACGGTGTTCCGGTGTCCTCCTTCCTCTCCATCAACGCAGACACGGGGGTGATCCACGCCGTGAGGTCATTTGACTACGAGCAGTTCAGGAGCCTGAAAGTCCAGGTGGTGTCCAGAGACAACGGCTCTCCTCCGCTCAGCAGCAACGCCACCGTGAGTGTGTTCATAACAGACGAGAACGATAACTCTCCACAGATATTATACCCTGCTCCAGAGGGGAAGTCTTTAATGACCGAGATGGTCCCTAAAGCCGCTCTGTCCGGCTCTCTGGTGTCCAAGGTGATCGCCGTGGACGCCGACTCCGGACAGAACGCGTGGCTGTCCTATCGGATCGTAAAGTCCACCGATCCGGGCCTTTTCAGCATGGGTGTCCACAGCGGAGAGATCAGGGTCCAGCGGGACATCAGTGAATCTGACAGCATGAAGCAGAACCTTGTTATTTCAGTGAGAGATAACGGACAGCCCCCTCTCTCTGCGACGTGTTCTGTCTATCTGCTGATTTCTGATAACCTGGCTGAAGTTCCAGAGCTGAAGGACATGACTTATGAAGAGAAGAGCTCCAAACTAACGTCCTATCTGATCATCGCGCTGGTGTCGGTGTCCACCTTCTTCCTGACCTTCATCATCCTGATCCTGGCTGTGAGGTTCTGTCGCAGGAGAAAGCCCAGACTGTTGTTTGATGGAGCAGTGGCCATTCCCAGCGCGTACCTCCCTCCCAACTACGCAGAGGTGGAGGGAGCCGGGACTCTCCGCAGTTCTTACAATTATGACGCGTATCTGACCACAGGGTCCCACACCAGTGACTTCAAGTTCATCAGATCCTACAATGACAGCACTCTTCCTGCTGGGGGCACTCTGAGGAAGAGCCCGGATGACTCCAATATCATCACTTTCTCTGACGCTGGTGAAGAGGTAAGACATTTCTGAAAGGTGTCTGTGCTGTGGCCTGTGTAAAGATTGTTTGACTCTTCATTCATTTTCTTATTCTAAAGTTGTTAAAGTTATATCAACCCTTCAGTTCGTCTTTTAGAGTCATTGTGTTGGCAGTGTATCTGACCTGTCTTTGCAAATGAAAAATGCCATATACATTAGTTGTATTCATTTGGGCAGCTGTGGCCTAATGGTTAGTGAGGAGTACGTAGGACTGAAAGGTTGTTGGTTCGACCGGCAGGAATAATGGGAGCAGTGGGAGTGAAGGAACAGCACTGTCCTCTTCCATCAATCCACGGCTGAGGGGCCCTTGAGCAAGGCACTGAACCCTCAACTGCTCCCCAGGGGCCGGGGATGTCTCCCCCCTGCTCTGGGTGTGTGTTCACAGCCCCTAGTGCACTAGTGTGTGTGTGTGTGTGTGTTTCACTGCCACAGATGTGTTACATGCAGAAGCCACAGCTCATTGTACAATTACAAATATTTGCACATTTTATATTGGTTTCCAGAAACTGATTGTAGACATTGTTACTGTGGTGGGACCCTCATATGGTACACATTCATTACCTTTAGTTAGGGAACATAATTATAAGGCGTCCTATTGTAAGTGGAGATTTTAAATCTGTTTTGATTTCATGCACTCAGTTGAATCCCCAGGATTTGTGTTCTTTTATTTTACACAGTTCTATAAAGAAAGCTTACAAAGGTTCACCTCTAAAACCACTGTTGGATCTTTAAAGGTACATTTACACTCTTTGTACCTTTAGTGACAACACTGGACCTGTGTGGATCTTGGTTCCAGAATCTTTACCTGGCTTTTTTTATTATGTGTTTGGCTTCTCTCATTTTTTTCCATGTTTTCCACGTTTTTAAACATATTTCCCAAAAATGAATTACAATAAGGTTTTGATAGCTTTCAAAGAAATGTTCATGGTACACTCTCACTGTGGTAGTATCTTCAAAGGTATATTCAGCACTTTGAGGGAAGGGCATTGTGCCATATTCCACATTCATTTCATATGCATTCTTTTCATCTCCAGGAGGTTTTAACAGTTGTGTAATAAACGTTTACAGATATCCACTCTCTTTCTGGAGAAGAGAATATAATGTGTGCCTTTATGGAACAAAACTGGACTTAATTCCACTCTGATTTTAAATGTGCATTTCCTCCTTCTGATGCTTTAATGATCAGTAATGGACCTGTGCTATAGCTTTTCCCTGAGAGTGTATGCACTGGTATCATTGCACTTTTCAAGCACATGCACTCATTTATTTATCTATTGATTTATTGTAAGCGTTTTAATTCTAGCTTATTTTATATTATAATCAGCTTTTTCATGTCAAAATCTCGTTATATGCAAATAATAAATAATAAAATAACATTTTGGATGAAATCTCCTAGCGATTTTTTGGTTTAATCTTGTATTATTTTTAACCACAAATGTCTGCAAGTGATGTTTATATCTATGAATTTCTAAACATCGTGTCCTCTCGTGATTCTTCGTGAAAGTCCTCACGTTCTTTTCTGTCAGCTTCAGCACTGTTCTCTTGGACAGCTCTCAGCGGTTTCTCCAGTTCTTTGGCGAGTAAATCAGTCTTTAGAAAATGTTTATATAAAATGTCCACGTTACTACTTTCATTTTTAAATAGCTGTGTGTGTTGATTGAAGACGCGTGTGCGTGTTCAGTGCGTGTTGATTGAAGACAGTATTGAACACTCTTCCTCTGTTTTTGTTCTTTGTTGAAAGTTTTATGACAGAAAAAGGCAAACAAACAAAAATCAAGAAGATACAATAAAGACCTCTTTTGACTTTTCTATTGAAGTGTAGTTTTTAAAAGGAACACACTGTGTCGCTATTTACCAGCTTACCAAGCGGACAACATCAGCCAGCCTCCTGGTTTAATATGAATAAAAGGGGAGAATGTCACGAGCGCCATTGCACCGTTTTGGTTTCAGCGTAGACGCCGGCTCTGATGTCCGCGGATTGCTATTTTATCATTTTTTCTTAAAGGACAAAGCGATATTAACCCTTGTGACTCTGTAGACTATTATATTAGATGGTGCATAATGGAGTTCGCAGGATTATGTGCGCGGATTTTATTGTTTGCCGTGGCATCCATTGTCGTCTCAGCGCAGGGGTCTGACGGAGACATCAGTTTCTCCATCCCCGAGGAGAAGAAGGTGGGGTCTGTGATCGGAAACCTAGCAAAGGCTCTTGGTATAAATACAAAGCAGCTTTCTTCACGTAAAGCGCGGCTGGATGTGGATGGTGGCAGTAAGCGTTATTGTGATATAGATCCGAACACGGGGAATTTGATCGTGGCTGAGCGGATAGACAGGGAGCAGCTGTGTGGCCCAAAGACTGTGTGCACGCTGATGTACGAAATCATCCTCGAGAACCCGTTAGAACTGCACCGAGCTGCTATCGACATTTCTGACATCAATGACAATTCACCCACGTTTACGGTTGACATCATTAAGCTGGAAATTACCGAATCTACTGAGAAAGGGACTCGGTTCTTTGTTAACGAAGCACACGACGCGGACATAGGAGTAAACGCTGTGCAGAGTTACAGACTGCAAGATAACGAGCATTTCTCCTTCCTCTTCCATTCCAACCCAGGCCAGGAGAAATACGGTGAGTTAGTTTTACAAAAGAAATTGGATCGTGAAAATCAGCAAGAGCTCCAGCTGTTATTAACCGCTGTAGACGGCGGATCACCGCCTAGATCTGGTTCTGTAGCCATACACGTCACTGTGCTGGACGCTAATGATAATGCACCAGTCTTCAGTCAGCCTGTTTATAAGGTAAGCATGCCTGAAGATGCTCCTATTGGAACTGTAGTCGTCACCGTCACAGCTACGGATGATGACGAAGGGGCAAACGGTGAAGTGACGTATGAATTTGGACATTTATCTAACGACCTACTTGAATTATTTTCTCTGGATCCGAGAACAGGAAACGTTTTGTTGAGTGGGGCGTTAGATTTTGAGAAAGAAGCATCGTATGAGTTTAGAATTCAGGCTAAAGACGGTCCAGGACTGGCTTCTTTTGCTAAAATCATTATTGAGGTTGTTGACGTTAATGACAATGCACCGACCATACACCTGAAGTCACTGAGCAATCCGGTTCCAGAAGACACGCCCCCTGGGACTGAAGTGGGCATCATTAACGTCCAAGACAAGGACTCTGAGAAAAACCGACAGATCCGCTGCAGCATTCAGGGACACGTTCCTTTCACATTAACCCCTTCCATCAAGAACTACTTCTCACTTTCTACATCTGGACCTCTGGACCGCGAACACACCTCTGAATATAACATCACCATCACTGCAGTAGATGAAGGCAGCCCACCTTTATCCTCCTCTAAGACCTTCCATTTATCTGTGTCAGACGTGAACGACAACCCCCCTGTGTTTGATGAGCAGTCCTACAGCGCTTATGTAGCTGAGAACAACAAAGCAGGCACCTCCATCTGCTCCGTGACTGCGAGAGACCCAGACTGGAGGCAGAACGGCACAGTGCTGTATTCTCTGCTGCCCAGTGAGGTGAACGGTGTTCCGGTGTCCTCCTTCCTCTCCATCAACGCAGACACGGGGGTGATCCACGCCGTGAGGTCATTTGACTACGAGCAGTTCAGGAGCCTGAAAGTCCAGGTGGTGTCCAGAGACAACGGCTCTCCTCCGCTCAGCAGCAACGCCACCGTGAGTGTGTTCATAACAGACGAGAACGATAACTCTCCACAGATATTATACCCTGCTCCAGAGGGGAAGTCTTTAATGACCGAGATGGTCCCTAAAGCCGCTCTGTCCGGCTCTCTGGTGTCCAAGGTGATCGCCGTGGACGCCGACTCCGGACAGAACGCGTGGCTGTCCTATCGGATCGTAAAGTCCACCGATCCGGGCCTTTTCAGCATGGGTGTCCACAGCGGAGAGATCAGGGTCCAGCGGGACATCAGTGAATCTGACAGCATGAAGCAGAACCTTGTTATTTCAGTGAGAGATAACGGACAGCCCCCTCTCTCTGCGACGTGTTCTGTCTATCTGCTGATTTCTGATAACCTGGCTGAAGTTCCAGAGCTGAAGGACATGACTTATGAAGAGAAGAGCTCCAAACTAACGTCCTATCTGATCATCGCGCTGGTGTCGGTGTCCACCTTCTTCCTGACCTTCATCATCCTGATCCTGGCTGTGAGGTTCTGTCGCAGGAGAAAGCCCAGACTGTTGTTTGATGGAGCAGTGGCCATTCCCAGCGCGTACCTCCCTCCCAACTACGCAGAGGTGGAGGGAGCCGGGACTCTCCGCAGTTCTTACAATTATGACGCGTATCTGACCACAGGGTCCCACACCAGTGACTTCAAGTTCATCAGATCCTACAATGACAGCACTCTTCCTGCTGGGGGCACTCTGAGGAAGAGCCCGGACGACTCCAACATCATCACTTTCTCTGACGCTGGTGAAGCACTGGAGGTAAGATGAGTGTTGATAATTATTTTTTGTGTGGTCCCACCTTCTTTAACCCATGTCTCAGCCATATATCAAGAAGAGAACTTGTGAGTCACACCTGTAATGATGGGCCATATTTGGTTTTGGACATTAGATCTTTACTTGAGTTCATCTGAGTAATATACACTCTCTTCTTGTTATTTATTTCCAGTTTGACAGAAATGTTGGAGTTTGCAGTTTGACTGTGTTGTGTAGTCTGAGTTGGTTGTTGAATATCATTAGTCCTTTGGGAAATACCATTCAATGAATTTCAGCACCATGCATTGGTGGACAGCGTCGGATCAGGGCCATCTGTTTTCAGGGTCTCCTGCTAAAGGGTCTAATGCGTTTCTGGTGAAGTAAAAGGGAAGAAAATCTTGTAATATACATATTTATTTTTCTAATTCTGTGTGTGTGTGTGTGTGTGTGTGTCCAAGTCGGGAATTCTTTTGTAACATGTTTATCCCAAAAGGCCACCTCATACAGCTCTGTGTAATTGTATCTGGGCAGTAATTATTCTTAAAACTGTACATAATACCCCTCAAATTCAAACAAATACAAACACTTTTACTGTATGAAGCAGTAGTTGTGTGTACATTAGTGTCTTGTAGCTGTTCCTGAGCTCTCTTTGAATAAACTCATATTTTTAATTTATTTTGTTGATATAGTAACTGTTTCTCAACACGCCTTCATTAAACTAACTGCTGCTGATGGAGTGTAATGAACCAGTGCCATGTTCCAGCATCAAGAAGAATTCTGTAAATGGACTTTGATTTTGTAAGAAACACAAAAACAATGATTTACCGTTTATTGAAGTAAAGGGTTTTGCTGTTTTTTTTCTACATATTTGTATTGATTCTCACATTATGTCATGTTTTATAAGCAACACACATTACACAGAAAAATGATTGTAAACTATTTGTTCGGGTGCCGAAAACGTACGCACAGTACTTTATTTAAAATGACTCTTTCTTTACTGAGTGAGGTCAAACTCTTCTACAGTTGTGAGGGTATTTTTCTCTGATGCAGTTTTTGAAACAGGCGCAGAGTGGCGCTGTTCACTTGCGTTTCAGGGAAGAGATTATTCTCCACCCAGTCTCTGTTTCACTAACACGGACAGAGGGTGGAATCAGTAAACGGACCGCACTGAGACCAGCCGTTTGTGGCATTTATTCTTGTTTGTCGCTGATCGTTCCGTTTTAGCGCCTCGTTCGTGTGGCCGCGGGAACACGGGACTTTTTCCAAAGCACCTCTGAGGAATAAAATGGAAAACAGAAGGCAGCTCGTATTTTCTTTTGTCATCCGACTGCTGGGCTTCTTTGTTTTGCTTATGCGCAGCAGCCGAGGGGACATCAACTACTCCGTTCCGGAGGAAACCAAAATCGGACACGTGATTGGAAATATCGCCAAGGACCTCGGACTATCCGCGAAAACCCTGTCCACGCGCAAAGCACGGCTGGATGCCGATGATGATGGCAAGGTTTACTGTGACATTTTAAGCTCCGGAGATCTGGTGGTGGCGGAGAGGATCGACAGAGAGGAGATGTGCGGCCCAAAGACCGAGTGTTCACTGAAATATGAAATCATTCTTGAAAATCCTTTACAGCTACACCGCGTTATGATAGAGGTCCAGGACATTAACGACCACTCTCCCGTATTCGCTAGTGATATGATCAAATTTGAGATCAGAGAGTCCGCAATGAAAGGTGCTCGCTTTGCTGTGAATGGCGCTCATGATGCAGACATCGGTCAAAATGGAGTTCAGAGCTACGTGCTACAAAACAATGCGCACTTTAGTTTTGACGTTCACGCCAAACCAGGTGGAGGAAAGTACGGTGAATTAGTGTTGAATAAAGAGCTGGACCGTGAACAACAGCGGGAACTGACACTGACTCTCACAGCCAAGGATGGCGGAAATCCACAGAGGTCTGGCACTGCAGTCATTCACGTTACCATTCTAGACGCTAATGACAACGTACCCGTGTTCAGTCAGAGTGTTTACAAAGTGAACGTACCTGAGAGCGCTGCTTTGGGCACGGTTGTAGCGACAGTGACAGCTACAGACGCTGACGAAGGCGCAAACGGTGACGTCACCTACGAGTTTGGGTATTTATCAGAGGAGCTCAACAGATTATTCAAACTGAACGAGAAAACGGGGGATATTATTCTGGATGGTCAGGTGGACTTTGAGAAAGAATCGCGATATGAGCTGAGCATACAGGGTAAGGATGGGGCTGGATTAGCCTCGTTTGCTAGCGTCATTGTAGAAGTGTCAGACGTGAATGATAATCCTCCAGCAATCTTCCTCAAATCTGTCCAGAACCCAGTTCCTGAGAACGCAGCGCCGGGCACAGAGGTGGGCATCATTAACGTCCAGGATAAAGACACTGGGAAAAATAAACAGGTTCACTGTTCCATTCAGCAGAATGTCCCCTTCCAATTGATCCCCTCTATTAAAAACTATTTCTCCATTGTAACAACCAGTGAACTGGACCGAGAACAAGTGGCAGAGTATAACATCACAATAACGGCCACTGATGAAGGTATGCCGCCATTATCTTCATCAAAAGTCATCCATTTATCTGTGTCAGACGTGAACGACAACCCCCCTGTGTTTGATGAGCAGTCCTACAGCGCTTATGTAGCTGAGAACAACAAAGCAGGCACCTCCATCTGCTCCGTGACTGCGAGAGACCCAGACTGGAGGCAGAACGGCACAGTGCTGTATTCTCTGCTGCCCAGTGAGGTGAACGGTGTTCCGGTGTCCTCCTTCCTCTCCATCAACGCAGACACGGGGGTGATCCACGCCGTGAGGTCATTTGACTACGAGCAGTTCAGGAGCCTGAAAGTCCAGGTGGTGTCCAGAGACAACGGCTCTCCTCCGCTCAGCAGCAACGCCACCGTGAGTGTGTTCATAACAGACGAGAACGATAACTCTCCACAGATATTATACCCTGCTCCAGAGGGGAAGTCTTTAATGACCGAGATGGTCCCTAAAGCCGCTCTGTCCGGCTCTCTGGTGTCCAAGGTGATTGCCGTGGACGCCGACTCCGGACAGAACGCGTGGCTGTCCTATCGGATCGTAAAGTCCACCGATCCGGGCCTTTTCAGCATGGGTGTCCACAGCGGAGAGATCAGGGTCCAGCGGGACATCAGTGAATCTGACAGCATGAAGCAGAACCTTGTTATTTCAGTGAGAGATAACGGACAGCCCCCTCTCTCTGCGACGTGTTCTGTCTATCTGCTGATTTCTGATAACCTGGCTGAAGTTCCAGAGCTGAAGGACATGACTTATGAAGAGAAGAGCTCCAAACTAACGTCCTATCTGATCATCGCGCTGGTGTCGGTGTCCACCTTCTTCCTGACCTTCATCATCCTGATCCTGGCTGTGAGGTTCTGTCGCAGGAGAAAGCCCAGACTGTTGTTTGATGGAGCAGTGGCCATTCCCAGCGCGTACCTCCCTCCCAACTACGCAGAGGTGGAGGGAGCCGGGACTCTCCGCAGTTCTTACAATTATGACGCGTATCTGACCACAGGGTCCCACACCAGTGACTTCAAGTTCATCAGATCCTACAATGACAGCACTCTTCCTGCTGGGGGCACTCTGAGGAAGAGCCCGGATGATTCCAACATTATCACTTTCTCTGACGCTGGTGAAGCACTGGAGGTAAGTTCATTGGATTAAAGTTTGTCTTTGCGGGTTTAATGTGTTTTGATAAAGTTATTTGAAAATGATTGATATCAAACATGGGACACATTAGCTTTTTAAATCATGCACGGAGAAAAAGACACTTGGAAGTTACGTAATTACTTTGACGTGAATGTTGCATGAAATTAAATCATCGTCATCCAGAGATCTAAATTCTTAACAGTTGTGTCTGGATGTAGATTTAATTCCATGCAGAACTTCGATGTAAAAATATGTACATTTAGAGTGTAATTTTTTCCAGTGTAACTTTCTCGAATTCAGTCGGCAGCCAGAGAACTCTTTTGTTTCTACTTTCCTTAAGATTTTCGCGTTTTTTTTAAATCTGGCTTTATTTATAGTTTTTATTGTATTTATTGTTATTTATTATTTATTTTTAACTCCACTGGAATTTACTGGAATAGTTTCATGGGCAGGAATTTTGTTCATGGCACATTTACTTTGATTCTGAGTCTGAATCCACGGCTGCAGACGGGATTGAAATCTGCTGCTTTGTGCGTTTGGCGTCCGATTAACGAAGATGTTCATTTGTAACGGATATTTGTGTCTAATGAATCTTATTATTATTGAACTGATTCAGGTTCAGTTTTCTGTTTTAAAAACAGGTAAAAAATATGATTAAACTGTCACGAGAATTGTAATGGTAATGTTATATAATCTGCTGTGTGAGTGTGTGTGTGTGTGTGTTTAAGCTTTTTCATGTGTATATTTTAACTCGATTAACACAGTTAATTTACCGTTTCCGCTACAAAACAAATTTCCAATAAATGCGTGTTTCGTTTAAACTTCGTTTAAAACTTTCCACAAAAACAACAGCGCATGTGTTTATTTTTTTTGCATTCGTTATAAAACACTTTACAAAACGGAGCTCTGTGTATTACTAAAATATAAAATGTCTCAGAGCTAAACTGTGGCCGTTCTTAATTAACTCTGTGGTTATAACTGTACTTCACTCTTAAAAATAAAGCCGCTGGGTTCTATAAGAGATTCCAAAGGAGAACCACTTCTGGTTCCATAAAGAAACAAGTTTGTTCAAGAAGTGTCTGAGTGTGAAGGACATTTTTAAAGGTTTCACTCAATCTCGAGATTTTTTTTATCCATTTGAAACGTATGAACAAGTGTTTCTTCTGTGGCATTCCTCAAAGAACCTTTTGTAGCACCTTTATTTTAAGTGTTAAATATGGGCAGATATTCCTTCGCCCACCGTTTCTGCCCCAAAGATTCATTACGTTTTATTTTGACCTGTGCATTTGGCAAACCTTCATAGAACGCGTTCTTTACATTGTACTTGTTTCTGTGTGATTGGTTGAGTTCAGCACCACAGCAGTGGACAGAGACACTGCAAGGGCTTTGTGAAGTCTTTTTAATCTTTATTTTTTTCTGTATTATTTCTTTGTATCTCGTTGTCATTAATTTTTCAGCCAAAACCCAGAACAACCAAATCCTTACTTTATGTTTTGATTATTTTGAGTGCAGTTTACAAACACAGCGCATTGGGTCGCTGTTCACCAGCCTACAACTGAAGAACGGCTCTGTCCACCCACTGTTTACTATTCAGAGAGAGGAGTGGTTTGAGTCTGGTGCAGAAGGCAGCGCCATTGAACCTTTGTGAGGCAAATTTAACTGAAGCGGTTTTGATATTCTGATAAATTCGTTGCTGAAACCCCACATTATTGGATCTTACCGGTGACTGGGTGGAGGTGCCCTGTTTTGGCGCAGTTCACTATGGAATACCTTGTATTTTCTGCTCGGTGCTTTTTGTTTGGGGTGACGTCCATCCTCCTGCTGTCGACGGTGAATGGAGATGTGAGGTATTCTGTTCCGGAGGAGAGGAAGACTGGGTCCGTGATTGGGAATCTGGCGAAGGATCTTGGAATAAATGCAAAGACGTTATCCGTGCGTAAAGCGCGTCTGGATGTCGATGACGGCAGCAAACGTTACTGCGACATTGACATGAACACTGGGAGTCTGACTGTAGCCGAGAGAATCGACAGAGAGGAGCTGTGCGGGTTCCTGACTGATTGTGTGTTGCAGTACGAACTGATCCTCGAAAACCCTCTGGAGTTACATCGCATTAAAATAGATATCACTGATATTAACGATAACTCTCCGGCTTTTGCAAATGATGTTGTTGAATTGGAGATTAGCGAATCAGCGGATAAAGGAGCTCGATATGCAGTGAATGAAGCCCACGATGCAGATATAGGAGTCAATGCTGTACAGAGCTACAAACTACAAAACAATCCATATTTTTCTTTTATTTTTCATAATAAACCAGGGCAGGAGAAGTACGGAGAGTTAGTGTTGGAGAAAGAGCTGGACCGCGAGCAGGAGCAGGAGGTGAGGTTATTACTCACCGCTGTTGATGGAGGGAATCCGCCCAAATCTGCGTCTATAGTGATACACGTGACGGTACTCGACGCTAATGATAATTCCCCAGTCTTTAATCAGCCCGTTTACAAGGTGAGTCTCCGCGAAGATTCTCCTCTAGGTACCACGGTCGCCACAGTGACCGCCACAGACGCTGATGAAGGAGCTAATGGTCACGTGACTTATCAGTTTGGCCATCTCTCTGGCGACGTGCTTAAATTGTTTGCGCTTGATTCTGAAACGGGAAATTTAATCCTGAGCGGTAACGTGGATTATGAAAAACAGACATCGTATGAGTTGAGAATCCAAGCTAAAGACGGTCCAGGACTGGCTTCTTTTGCTAAAATCATTATTGAGGTTGTTGACGTTAATGACAATGCACCGACCATACACCTGAAGTCACTGAGCAATCCGGTTCCAGAAGACACGCCCCCTGGGACTGAAGTGGGCATCATTAACGTCCAAGACAAGGACTCTGAGAAAAACCGACAGATCCGCTGCAGCATTCAGGGACACGTTCCTTTCACATTAACCCCTTCCATCAAGAACTACTTCTCACTTTCTACTTCTGGACCTCTGGACCGCGAACACACCTCTGAATACAACATCACCATCACTGCAGTAGATGAAGGCAGCCCACCTTTATCCTCCTCTAAGACCTTCCATTTATCTGTGTCAGACGTGAACGACAACCCGCCTGTGTTTGATGAGCAGTCCTACAGCGCTTATGTAGCTGAGAACAACAAAGCAGGCACCTCCATCTGCTCCGTGACTGCGAGAGACCCAGACTGGAGGCAGAACGGCACAGTGCTGTATTCTCTGCTGCCCAGTGAGGTGAACGGTGTTCCGGTGTCCTCCTTCCTCTCCATCAACGCAGACACGGGGGTGATCCACGCCGTGAGGTCATTTGACTACGAGCAGTTCAGGAGCCTGAAAGTCCAGGTGGTGTCCAGAGACAACGGCTCTCCTCCGCTCAGCAGCAACGCCACCGTGAGTGTGTTCATAACAGACGAGAACGATAACTCTCCACAGATATTATACCCTGCTCCAGAGGGGAAGTCTTTAATGACCGAGATGGTCCCTAAAGCCGCTCTGTCCGGCTCTCTGGTGTCCAAGGTGATCGCCGTGGACGCCGACTCCGGACAGAACGCGTGGCTGTCCTATCGGATCGTAAAGTCCACCGATCCGGGCCTTTTCAGCATGGGTGTCCACAGCGGAGAGATCAGGGTCCAGCGGGACATCAGTGAATCTGACAGCATGAAGCAGAACCTTGTTATTTCAGTGAGAGATAACGGACAGCCCCCTCTCTCTGCGACGTGTTCTGTCTATCTGCTGATTTCTGATAACCTGGCTGAAGTTCCAGAGCTGAAGGACATGACTTATGAAGAGAAGAGCTCCAAACTAACGTCCTATCTGATCATCGCGCTGGTGTCGGTGTCCACCTTCTTCCTGACCTTCATCATCCTGATCCTGGCTGTGAGGTTCTGTCGCAGGAGAAAGCCCAGACTGTTGTTTGATGGAGCAGTGGCCATTCCCAGCGCGTACCTCCCTCCCAACTACGCAGAGGTGGAGGGAGCCGGGACTCTCCGCAGTTCTTACAATTATGACGCGTATCTGACCACAGGGTCCCACACCAGTGACTTCAAGTTCATCAGATCCTACAATGACAGCACTCTTCCTGCTGGGGGCACTCTGAGGAAGAGCCCGGATGACTCCAACATCATCACTTTCTCTGACGCTGGTGAAGCACTGGAGGTAAGATCATTGGATTAAATTTGTCTTTGCGGGTTTAATGTGTTTTGATACATTTTTTTGCAAATGATTGTTATCAAACATGGGACACAATAGCTCTTTAAATCATGCACGGAGAAAAAGACACTTGGAAGTTACGTAATTACTTTTACGTGAGTGTTGCGTGAAATTAAATCTTCATCCAGAGATCTAAGTTCTTAAAAGTTGTGTCTGGATGTAGATTTAATTCCATGCAGCACTTCGATGTAAAAATATGTCAATGTAGAGTGTAATTGTTTCCAGTGTAACTTTCTCGAATTCAGTCGGCGGCCAGAGAACTCTTTTGTTTCTACTTTTCTTAAGATTTTCGCGTTTTTTTTTTAAACTGGCTTTATTTATTGTTTTTATTGTATTTATTGTTATTTATTATTTATTTTTAACTGCACTGGAATTTACTGGAATAGTTTCACGGGCAGGGATTTTGTTCATGGCACATTTCCTTCGATTCTGAGTCTGAATCCACGGCTGCAGACGGGATTGAAATCTGCTGCTTTGTGCGTTTGCGTCCGATTAACGAAGATGTTCATTTGTAACGGATAGTTGTGTCTAATGAATCTTATTATTATTGAACTGATTCAGGTTCAGTTTTCTGTTTTAAAAACAGGTAAAAAATATATGATTAAACTGTCACGAGAATTGTAGTGGTAATGTTATATAATCTGCTGTGTGTGTGTGTGTTTAAGCTTTTTCATGTGTATATTTTAACTCGGTTAACACAGTTAATTTACCGTTTCCGCTACAAAACAAATTTCCAATAAATGCGTGTTTCGTTTAAACTTCGTTTAAAACGTTCCACAAAAACAACAACAGTGTATGTGTTTATTTTATTGCATTCGTTATAAAATTATTTACAAAACGGAGCTCTGTGTATTATTAAAATATAAAATGTCTCAAAGCTAAACTGTGGCCGTTCCTAATTAACTTTTTTTTGTAGCACCTTTATTTTAAGTGTTAAATATGGGCAGATATTCCTTCGCCCACCGTTTCTGCCCCAATGATTCCTTACATTTTATTCTGACCTGCATTTGGCAAACCTTCATAGTACGCGTTCTGTACTTTGTACTTGTTTCTGTGTGATTGGTTGAGTTCAGCACCACATCAGTGGACAGAGACACTGCAAGGGCTTTGTGAAGTCTTTTAAATCTTTATTTTTTTCTGTATTATTTCTTTGTAACTCGTTGTCATTAATTTTTCGGGCAAAACTCAGAACAACCAAATCCCTACTTTATGTTTTGATTATTTTGAGTGCAGTTTACAAACGCAGCGCATTGGGTCGCTGTTCACCAGCCTACAACTGAAGAACGGCTCTGTCCACCCACTGTTTACTATTCAGAGAGAGGAGTGGTTTGAGTCTGGTGCAGAAGGCAGCGCCATTGAACCTTTGTGAGGCAAATTTAATTGAAGCGGATTTGATATTCTGATAAATTCGTTGCTGAAACCCCACATTATTGGATCTTACCGGTGACTGGGTGGAGGTGCCCTGTTTTGGCGCAGTTCACTATGGAATACCTTGTATTTTCTGCTCGGTGCTTTTTGTTTGGGGTGACGTCCATCCTCCTGCTGTCGACGGTGAATGGAGATGTGAGGTATTCTGTTCCGGAGGAGAGGAAGACTGGGTCCGTGATTGGGAATCTGGCGAAGGATCTTGGAATAAATGCAAAGATGTTTTCCGTGCGTAAAGCGCGTCTGGATGTCGATGACGGCAGCAAACGTTACTGCGACATTGACATGAACACTGGGAGTCTGACTGTAGCCGAGAGAATCGACAGAGAGGAGCTGTGCGGGTTCCTGACTGATTGTGTGTTGCAGTACGAACTGATCCTCGAAAACCCTCTGGAGTTACATCGCATTAAAATAGATATCACTGATATTAATGATAACTCTCCGGCTTTTGCAAATGATGTTGTTGAGTTGGAGATTAGAGAATCAGCGGATAAAGGAGCTCGATATGCAGTGAATGAAGCCCACGATGCAGATATAGGAGTCAATGCTGTACAGAGCTACAAACTACAAAACAATCCATACTTTTCCTTTATTTTTCATAATAAACCAGGGCAGGAGAAGTACGGAGAGTTAGTGTTGGAGAAAGAGCTGGACCGCGAGCAGGAGCAGGAGGTGAGGTTATTACTCACCGCTGTTGATGGAGGGAATCCGCCCAAATCTGCGTCTATAGTGATACACGTGACTGTACTCGACGCTAATGATAATTCCCCAGTCTTTAATCAGCCCGTTTACAAAGTGAGTCTCCGCGAAGATTCTCCTGTAGGTACCACGGTCGCTACAGTGACCGCCACAGACGCTGATGAAGGAGCTAATGGTCACGTGACTTATCAGTTTGGCCATCTCTCTGGCGACGTGCTTAAATTGTTCGCGCTTGATTCTGAAACGGGAAATTTAATCCTGAGCGGTAACGTGGATTATGAAAAACAGACATCGTATGAGTTGAGAATCCAAGCTAAAGACGGTCCAGGACTGGCTTCTTTCGCTAAAATCATTATTGAGGTTATTGACGTTAATGACAATGCACCGACCATACACCTGAAGTCACTGAGCAATCCGGTTCCAGAAGACACGCCCCCTGGGACTGAAGTGGGCATCATTAACGTCCAAGACAAGGACTCTGAGAAAAACCGACAGATCCGCTGCAGCATTCAGGGACACGTTCCTTTCACATTAACCCCTTCCATCAAGAACTACTTCTCACTTTCTACATCTGGACCTCTGGACCGCGAACACACCTCTGAATACAACATCACCATCACTGCAGTAGATGAAGGCAGCCCACCTTTATCCTCCTCTAAGACCTTCCATTTATCTGTGTCAGACGTGAACGACAACCCCCCTGTGTTTGATGAGCAGTCCTACAGCGCTTATGTAGCTGAGAACAACAAAGCAGGCACCTCCATCTGCTCCGTGACTGCGAGAGACCCAGACTGGAGGCAGAACGGCACAGTGCTGTATTCTCTGCTGCCCAGTGAGGTGAACGGTGTTCCGGTGTCCTCCTTCCTCTCCATCAACGCAGACACGGGGGTGATCCACGCCGTGAGGTCATTTGACTACGAGCAGTTCAGGAGCCTGAAAGTCCAGGTGGTGTCCAGAGACAACGGCTCTCCTCCGCTCAGCAGCAACGCCACCGTGAGTGTGTTCATAACAGACGAGAACGATAACTCTCCACAGATATTATACCCTGCTCCAGAGGGGAAGTCTTTAATGACCGAGATGGTCCCTAAAGCCGCTCTGTCCGGCTCTCTGGTGTCCAAGGTGATCGCCGTGGACGCCGACTCCGGACAGAACGCGTGGCTGTCCTATCGGATCGTAAAGTCCACCGATCCGGGCCTTTTCAGCATGGGTGTCCACAGCGGAGAGATCAGGGTCCAGCGGGACATCAGTGAATCTGACAGCATGAAGCAGAACCTTGTTATTTCAGTGAGAGATAACGGACAGCCCCCTCTCTCTGCGACGTGTTCTGTCTATCTGCTGATTTCTGATAACCTGGCTGAAGTTCCAGAGCTGAAGGACATGACTTATGAAGAGAAGAGCTCCAAACTAACGTCCTATCTGATCATCGCGCTGGTGTCGGTGTCCACCTTCTTCCTGACCTTCATCATCCTGATCCTGGCTGTGAGGTTCTGTCGCAGGAGAAAGCCCAGACTGTTGTTTGATGGAGCAGTGGCCATTCCCAGCGCGTACCTCCCTCCCAACTACGCAGAGGTGGAGGGAGCCGGGACTCTCCGCAGTTCTTACAATTATGACGCGTATCTGACCACAGGGTCCCACACCAGTGACTTCAAGTTCATCAGATCCTACAATGACAGCACTCTTCCTGCTGGGGGCACTCTGAGGAAGAGCCCGGATGACTCCAACATCATCACTTTCTCTGACGCTGGTGAAGCACTGGAGGTAAGATCATTGGATTAAAGTTTGTCTTTGCGGGTTTAATGTGTTTTGATGAAGTTATTTGAAAATGATTGATATCAAACATGGGGCACAATAGCTCTTTAAATCATGCACGGAGAAAAAGACACTTGGAAGTTACGTAATTACTTTTACGTGAGTGTTGCGTGAAATTAAATCATCTTCATCCAGAGATCTAAGTTCTTAAAAGTTGTGTCTGGATGTAGATTTAATTCCATGCAGCACTTCGATGTAAAAATATGTAAATGTAGAGTGTAATTGTTTCCAGTGTAACTTTCTCGAATTCAGTCGGCGGCCAGAGAACTCTTTTGTTTCTACTTTCCTTATGATTTTCGCGTTTTTTTAAATCTGGCTTTATTTATTGTTTTTATTGTATTTATTGTTATTTATTATTTATTTTTAACTGCACTGGAATTTACTGGAATAGTTTCACGGGCAGGGATTTTGTTCATGGCACATTTCCTTCGATTCTGAGTCTGAATCCACGGCTGCAGACGGGATTGAAATCTGCTGCTTTGTGCGTTTGGCGTCCGATTAACGAAGATGTTCATTTGTAACGGATATTTGTGTCTAATGAATATTATTATTATTGAACTGATTCAGGTTCAGTTTTCTGTTTTAAAAACAGGTAAAAATATGTGATTAAACTGTCACGAGAATTGTAATGGTAATGTTATATAATCTGCTGTGTGAGTGTGTTTAAGCTTTTTCATGTGTATATTTTAACTCGGTTAACACAGTTAATTTACCGTTTCCGCTACAAAACAAATTTCCAATAAATGCGTGTTTCGTTTAAACTTCGTTTAAAACTTTCCACAAAAACAACAACAGCGCGTGTGTTTATTTTATTGCATTCGTTGTAAAATTATTTACAAAACGGAGCTCTGTGTATTATTAAAATATGAAATGTCTCAAAGCTAAACTGTGGCCGTTCTTAATTAACTCTGTGGTTATAACTGTACTTCACTCTTAAAAATAAAGCCGCTGGGTTCTAAGAGATTCCAAATGAGAACCACTTCTGGTTCCATAAAGAAAGAAGTTTGTTCAAGAAGTGTCTGAGTGTGAAGGACATTTTTAAAGGTTTCACTCAATCTCGAGATTTTTTTTATCAATTTAAAACGTATGAACAAGTGTTTCTTCTGTGGCATCACTCAAATAACCTTTTGTAGCACCTTTATTTTAAGTGTTAAATATGGGCAGATATTCCTTCGCCCACCGTTTCTGCCCCAATGATTCCTTACATTTTATTCTGACCTGCATTTGGCAAACCTTCATAGAACGCGTTCTGTACATTGTACTTGTTTCAGTGTGATTGGTTGAGTTCAGCACCACATCAGTGGACAGAGACACTGCAAGGGCTTTGTGAAGTCTTTTAAATCTTTATTTTTTTCTGTATTATTTCTTTGTATCTCGTTGTCATTAATTTTTCGGGCAAAACTCAGAACAACCAAATCCTTACTTTATGTTTTGATTATTTTGAGTGCAGTTTACAAACACAGCGCATTGGGTCGCTGTTCACCAGCCTACAACTGAAGAACGGCTCTGTCCACCCACTGTTTACTATTCAGAGAGAGGAGTGGTTTGAGTCTGGTGCAGAAGGCAGCGCCATTGAACCTTTGTGAGGCAAATTTAATTGAAGCGGATTTGATATTCTGATAAATTCGTTGCTGAAACCCCACATTATTGGATCTTACCGGTGACTGGGTGGAGGTGCCCTGTTTTGGCGCAGTTCACTATGGAATACCTTGTATTTTCTGCTCGGTGCTTTTTGTTTGGGGTGACGTCCATCCTCCTGCTGTCGACGGTGAATGGAGATGTGAGGTATTCTGTTCCGGAGGAGAGGAAGACTGGGTCCGTGATTGGGAATCTGGCGAAGGATCTTGGAATAAATGCAAAGATGTTGTCCGTGCGTAAAGCGCGTCTGGATGTCGATGACGGTAGCAAACGTTACTGCGACATTGACATGAACACTGGGAGTCTGACTGTAGCCGAGAGAATCGACAGAGAGGAGCTGTGCGGGTTCCTGACTGATTGTGTGTTGCAGTACGAACTGATCCTCGAAAACCCTCTGGAGTTACATCGCATTAAAATAGATATCACTGATATTAATGATAACTCTCCGGCTTTTGCAAATGATGTTGTTGAGTTGGAGATTAGTGAATCGGCTATAAAAGGAGCTCGATATGCAGTGAATGAAGCCCACGATGCAGATATAGGAGTCAATGCTGTACAGAGCTACAAACTACAAAACAATCCATACTTTTCCTTTATTTTTCATAATAAACCAGGGCAGGAGAAGTACGGGGAGTTAGTGTTGGAGAAAGAGCTGGATCGCGAGCAGGAGCAGGAGGTGAGGTTATTACTCACCGCTGTTGATGGAGGGAATCCGCCCAAATCTGCGTCTATAGTGATACACGTGACTGTACTCGACGCTAATGATAATTCCCCAGTCTTTAATCAGCCCGTTTACAAGGTGAGTCTCCGCGAAGATTCTCCTGTAGGTACCACGGTAGCCACAGTGACCGCCACAGACGCTGATGAAGGAGCTAATGGTCACGTGACTTATCAGTTTGGCCATCTCTCTGGCGACGTGCTTAAATTGTTCGCGCTTGATTCTGAAACGGGAAATTTAATCCTGAGCGGTAACGTGGATTATGAAAAACAGACATCGTATGAGTTGAGAATCCAAGCTAAAGACGGTCCAGGACTGGCTTCTTTCGCTAAAATCATTATTGAGGTTATTGACGTTAATGACAATGCACCGACCATACACCTGAAGTCACTGAGCAATCCGGTTCCAGAAGACACGCCCCCTGGGACTGAAGTGGGCATCATTAACGTCCAAGACAAGGACTCTGAGAAAAACCGACAGATCCGCTGCAGCATTCAGGGACACGTTCCTTTCACATTAACCCCTTCCATCAAGAACTACTTCTCACTTTCTACATCTGGACCTCTGGACCGCGAACACACCTCTGAATACAACATCACCATCACTGCAGTAGATGAAGGCAGCCCACCTTTATCCTCCTCTAAGACCTTCCATTTATCTGTGTCAGACGTGAACGACAACCCCCCTGTGTTTGATGAGCAGTCCTACAGCGCTTATGTAGCTGAGAACAACAAAGCAGGCACCTCCATCTGCTCCGTGACTGCGAGAGACCCAGACTGGAGGCAGAACGGCACAGTGCTGTATTCTCTGCTGCCCAGTGAGGTGAACGGTGTTCCGGTGTCCTCCTTCCTCTCCATCAACGCAGACACGGGGGTGATCCACGCCGTGAGGTCATTTGACTACGAGCAGTTCAGGAGCCTGAAAGTCCAGGTGGTGTCCAGAGACAACGGCTCTCCTCCGCTCAGCAGCAACGCCACCGTGAGTGTGTTCATAACAGACGAGAACGATAACTCTCCACAGATATTATACCCTGCTCCAGAGGGGAAGTCTTTAATGACCGAGATGGTCCCTAAAGCCGCTCTGTCCGGCTCTCTGGTGTCCAAGGTGATCGCCGTGGACGCCGACTCCGGACAGAACGCGTGGCTGTCCTATCGGATCGTAAAGTCCACCGATCCGGGCCTTTTCAGCATGGGTGTCCACAGCGGAGAGATCAGGGTCCAGCGGGACATCAGTGAATCTGACAGCATGAAGCAGAACCTTGTTATTTCAGTGAGAGATAACGGACAGCCCCCTCTCTCTGCGACGTGTTCTGTCTATCTGCTGATTTCTGATAACCTGGCTGAAGTTCCAGAGCTGAAGGACATGACTTATGAAGAGAAGAGCTCCAAACTAACGTCCTATCTGATCATCGCGCTGGTGTCGGTGTCCACCTTCTTCCTGACCTTCATCATCCTGATCCTGGCTGTGAGGTTCTGTCGCAGGAGAAAGCCCAGACTGTTGTTTGATGGAGCAGTGGCCATTCCCAGCGCGTACCTCCCTCCCAACTACGCAGAGGTGGAGGGAGCCGGGACTCTCCGCAGTTCTTACAATTATGACGCGTATCTGACCACAGGGTCCCACACCAGTGACTTCAAGTTCATCAGATCCTACAATGACAGCACTCTTCCTGCTGGGGGCACTCTGAGGAAGAGCCCGGATGACTCCAATATCATCACTTTCTCTGACGCTGGTGAAGAGGTAAGACATTTCTGAAAGGTGTCTGTGCTGTGGCCTGTGTAAAGATTGTTTGACTCTTCATTCATTTTCTTATTCTAAAGTTGTTAAAGTTATATCAACCCTTCAGTTCGTCTTTTAGAGTCATTGTGTTGGCAGTGTATCTGACCTGTCTTTGCAAATGAAAAATGCCATATACATTAGTTGTATTCATTTGGGCAGCTGTGGCCTAATGGTTAGTGAGGAGTACGTAGGACTGAAAGGTTGTTGGTTCGACCGGCAGGAATAATGGGAGCAGTGGGAGTGAAGGAACAGCACTGTCCTCTTCCATCAATCCACGGCTGAGGGGCCCTTGAGCAAGGCACTGAACCCTCAACTGCTCCCCAGGGGCCGGGGATGTCTCCCCCCTGCTCTGGGTGTGTGTTCACAGCCCCTAGTGCACTAGTGTGTGTGTGTGTGTGTGTTTCACTGCCACAGATGTGTTACATGCAGAAGCCACAGCTCATTGTACAATTACAAATATTTGCACATTTTATATTGGTTTCCAGAAACTGATTGTAGACATTGTTACTGTGGTGGGACCCTCATATGGTACACATTCATTACCTTTAGTTAGGGAACATAATTATAAGGCGTCCTATTGTAAGTGGAGATTTTAAATCTGTTTTGATTTCATGCACTCAGTTGAATCCCCAGGATTTGTGTTCTTTTATTTTACACAGTTCTATAAAGAAAGCTTACAAAGGTTCACCTCTAAAACCACTGTTGGATCTTTAAAGGTACATTTACACTCTTTGTACCTTTAGTGACAACACTGGACCTGTGTGGATCTTGGTTCCAGAATCTTTACCTGGCTTTTTTTATTATGTGTTTGGCTTCTCTCATTTTTTTCCATGTTTTCCACGTTTTTAAACATATTTCCCAAAAATGAATTACAATAAGGTTTTGATAGCTTTCAAAGAAATGTTCATGGTACACTCTCACTGTGGTAGTATCTTCAAAGGTATATTCAGCACTTTGAGGGAAGGGCATTGTGCCATATTCCACATTCATTTCATATGCATTCTTTTCATCTCCAGGAGGTTTTAACAGTTGTGTAATAAACGTTTACAGATATCCACTCTCTTTCTGGAGAAGAGAATATAATGTGTGCCTTTATGGAACAAAACTGGACTTAATTCCACTCTGATTTTAAATGTGCATTTCCTCCTTCTGATGCTTTAATGATCAGTAATGGACCTGTGCTATAGCTTTTCCCTGAGAGTGTATGCACTGGTATCATTGCACTTTTCAAGCACATGCACTCATTTATTTATCTATTGATTTATTGTAAGCGTTTTAATTCTAGCTTATTTTATATTATAATCAGCTTTTTCATGTCAAAATCTCGTTATATGCAAATAATAAATAATAAAATAACATTTTGGATGAAATCTCCTAGCGATTTTTTGGTTTAATCTTGTATTATTTTTAACCACAAATGTCTGCAAGTGATGTTTATATCTATGAATTTCTAAACATCGTGTCCTCTCGTGATTCTTCGTGAAAGTCCTCACGTTCTTTTCTGTCAGCTTCAGCACTGTTCTCTTGGACAGCTCTCAGCGGTTTCTCCAGTTCTTTGGCGAGTAAATCAGTCTTTAGAAAATGTTTATATAAAATGTCCACGTTACTACTTTCATTTTTAAATAGCTGTGTGTGTTGATTGAAGACGCGTGTGCGTGTTCAGTGCGTGTTGATTGAAGACAGTATTGAACACTCTTCCTCTGTTTTTGTTCTTTGTTGAAAGTTTTATGACAGAAAAAGGCAAACAAACAAAAATCAAGAAGATACAATAAAGACCTCTTTTGACTTTTCTATTGAAGTGTAGTTTTTAAAAGGAACACACTGTGTCGCTATTTACCAGCTTACCAAGCGGACAACATCAGCCAGCCTCCTGGTTTAATATGAATAAAAGGGGAGAATGTCACGAGCGCCATTGCACCGTTTTGGTTTCAGCGTAGACGCCGGCTCTGATGTCCGCGGATTGCTATTTTATCATTTTTTCTTAAAGGACAAAGCGATATTAACCCTTGTGACTCTGTAGACTATTATATTAGATGGTGCATAATGGAGTTCGCAGGATTATGTGCGCGGATTTTATTGTTTGCCGTGGCATCCATTGTCGTCTCAGCGCAGGGGTCTGACGGAGACATCAGTTTCTCCATCCCCGAGGAGAAGAAGGTGGGGTCTGTGATCGGAAACCTAGCAAAGGCTCTTGGTATAAATACAAAGCAGCTTTCTTCACGTAAAGCGCGGCTGGATGTGGATGGTGGCAGTAAGCGTTATTGTGATATAGATCCGAACACGGGGAATTTGATCGTGGCTGAGCGGATAGACAGGGAGCAGCTGTGTGGCCCAAAGACTGTGTGCACGCTGATGTACGAAATCATCCTCGAGAACCCGTTAGAACTGCACCGAGCTGCTATCGACATTTCTGACATCAATGACAATTCACCCACGTTTACGGTTGACATCATTAAGCTGGAAATTACCGAATCTACTGAGAAAGGGACTCGGTTCTTTGTTAACGAAGCACACGACGCGGACATAGGAGTAAACGCTGTGCAGAGTTACAGACTGCAAGATAACGAGCATTTCTCCTTCCTCTTCCATTCCAACCCAGGCCAGGAGAAATACGGTGAGTTAGTTTTACAAAAGAAATTGGATCGTGAAAATCAGCAAGAGCTCCAGCTGTTATTAACCGCTGTAGACGGCGGATCACCGCCTAGATCTGGTTCTGTAGCCATACACGTCACTGTGCTGGACGCTAATGATAATGCACCAGTCTTCAGTCAGCCTGTTTATAAGGTAAGCATGCCTGAAGATGCTCCTATTGGAACTGTAGTCGTCACCGTCACAGCTACGGATGATGACGAAGGGGCAAACGGTGAAGTGACGTATGAATTTGGACATTTATCTAACGACCTACTTGAATTATTTTCTCTGGATCCGAGAACAGGAAACGTTTTGTTGAGTGGGGCGTTAGATTTTGAGAAAGAAGCATCGTATGAGTTTAGAATTCAGGCTAAAGACGGTCCAGGACTGGCTTCTTTTGCTAAAATCATTATTGAGGTTGTTGACGTTAATGACAATGCACCGACCATACACCTGAAGTCACTGAGCAATCCGGTTCCAGAAGACACGCCCCCTGGGACTGAAGTGGGCATCATTAACGTCCAAGACAAGGACTCTGAGAAAAACCGACAGATCCGCTGCAGCATTCAGGGACACGTTCCTTTCACATTAACCCCTTCCATCAAGAACTACTTCTCACTTTCTACATCTGGACCTCTGGACCGCGAACACACCTCTGAATATAACATCACCATCACTGCAGTAGATGAAGGCAGCCCACCTTTATCCTCCTCTAAGACCTTCCATTTATCTGTGTCAGACGTGAACGACAACCCCCCTGTGTTTGATGAGCAGTCCTACAGCGCTTATGTAGCTGAGAACAACAAAGCAGGCACCTCCATCTGCTCCGTGACTGCGAGAGACCCAGACTGGAGGCAGAACGGCACAGTGCTGTATTCTCTGCTGCCCAGTGAGGTGAACGGTGTTCCGGTGTCCTCCTTCCTCTCCATCAACGCAGACACGGGGGTGATCCACGCCGTGAGGTCATTTGACTACGAGCAGTTCAGGAGCCTGAAAGTCCAGGTGGTGTCCAGAGACAACGGCTCTCCTCCGCTCAGCAGCAACGCCACCGTGAGTGTGTTCATAACAGACGAGAACGATAACTCTCCACAGATATTATACCCTGCTCCAGAGGGGAAGTCTTTAATGACCGAGATGGTCCCTAAAGCCGCTCTGTCCGGCTCTCTGGTGTCCAAGGTGATCGCCGTGGACGCCGACTCCGGACAGAACGCGTGGCTGTCCTATCGGATCGTAAAGTCCACCGATCCGGGCCTTTTCAGCATGGGTGTCCACAGCGGAGAGATCAGGGTCCAGCGGGACATCAGTGAATCTGACAGCATGAAGCAGAACCTTGTTATTTCAGTGAGAGATAACGGACAGCCCCCTCTCTCTGCGACGTGTTCTGTCTATCTGCTGATTTCTGATAACCTGGCTGAAGTTCCAGAGCTGAAGGACATGACTTATGAAGAGAAGAGCTCCAAACTAACGTCCTATCTGATCATCGCGCTGGTGTCGGTGTCCACCTTCTTCCTGACCTTCATCATCCTGATCCTGGCTGTGAGGTTCTGTCGCAGGAGAAAGCCCAGACTGTTGTTTGATGGAGCAGTGGCCATTCCCAGCGCGTACCTCCCTCCCAACTACGCAGAGGTGGAGGGAGCCGGGACTCTCCGCAGTTCTTACAATTATGACGCGTATCTGACCACAGGGTCCCACACCAGTGACTTCAAGTTCATCAGATCCTACAATGACAGCACTCTTCCTGCTGGGGGCACTCTGAGGAAGAGCCCGGACGACTCCAACATCATCACTTTCTCTGACGCTGGTGAAGCACTGGAGGTAAGATGAGTGTTGATAATTATTTTTTGTGTGGTCCCACCTTCTTTAACCCATGTCTCAGCCATATATCAAGAAGAGAACTTGTGAGTCACACCTGTAATGATGGGCCATATTTGGTTTTGGACATTAGATCTTTACTTGAGTTCATCTGAGTAATATACACTCTCTTCTTGTTATTTATTTCCAGTTTGACAGAAATGTTGGAGTTTGCAGTTTGACTGTGTTGTGTAGTCTGAGTTGGTTGTTGAATATCATTAGTCCTTTGGGAAATACCATTCAATGAATTTCAGCACCATGCATTGGTGGACAGCGTCGGATCAGGGCCATCTGTTTTCAGGGTCTCCTGCTAAAGGGTCTAATGCGTTTCTGGTGAAGTAAAAGGGAAGAAAATCTTGTAATATACATATTTATTTTTCTAATTCTGTGTGTGTGTGTGTGTGTGTGTGTCCAAGTCGGGAATTCTTTTGTAACATGTTTATCCCAAAAGGCCACCTCATACAGCTCTGTGTAATTGTATCTGGGCAGTAATTATTCTTAAAACTGTACATAATACCCCTCAAATTCAAACAAATACAAACACTTTTACTGTATGAAGCAGTAGTTGTGTGTACATTAGTGTCTTGTAGCTGTTCCTGAGCTCTCTTTGAATAAACTCATATTTTTAATTTATTTTGTTGATATAGTAACTGTTTCTCAACACGCCTTCATTAAACTAACTGCTGCTGATGGAGTGTAATGAACCAGTGCCATGTTCCAGCATCAAGAAGAATTCTGTAAATGGACTTTGATTTTGTAAGAAACACAAAAACAATGATTTACCGTTTATTGAAGTAAAGGGTTTTGCTGTTTTTTTTCTACATATTTGTATTGATTCTCACATTATGTCATGTTTTATAAGCAACACACATTACACAGAAAAATGATTGTAAACTATTTGTTCGGGTGCCGAAAACGTACGCACAGTACTTTATTTAAAATGACTCTTTCTTTACTGAGTGAGGTCAAACTCTTCTACAGTTGTGAGGGTATTTTTCTCTGATGCAGTTTTTGAAACAGGCGCAGAGTGGCGCTGTTCACTTGCGTTTCAGGGAAGAGATTATTCTCCACCCAGTCTCTGTTTCACTAACACGGACAGAGGGTGGAATCAGTAAACGGACCGCACTGAGACCAGCCGTTTGTGGCATTTATTCTTGTTTGTCGCTGATCGTTCCGTTTTAGCGCCTCGTTCGTGTGGCCGCGGGAACACGGGACTTTTTCCAAAGCACCTCTGAGGAATAAAATGGAAAACAGAAGGCAGCTCGTATTTTCTTTTGTCATCCGACTGCTGGGCTTCTTTGTTTTGCTTATGCGCAGCAGCCGAGGGGACATCAACTACTCCGTTCCGGAGGAAACCAAAATCGGACACGTGATTGGAAATATCGCCAAGGACCTCGGACTATCCGCGAAAACCCTGTCCACGCGCAAAGCACGGCTGGATGCCGATGATGATGGCAAGGTTTACTGTGACATTTTAAGCTCCGGAGATCTGGTGGTGGCGGAGAGGATCGACAGAGAGGAGATGTGCGGCCCAAAGACCGAGTGTTCACTGAAATATGAAATCATTCTTGAAAATCCTTTACAGCTACACCGCGTTATGATAGAGGTCCAGGACATTAACGACCACTCTCCCGTATTCGCTAGTGATATGATCAAATTTGAGATCAGAGAGTCCGCAATGAAAGGTGCTCGCTTTGCTGTGAATGGCGCTCATGATGCAGACATCGGTCAAAATGGAGTTCAGAGCTACGTGCTACAAAACAATGCGCACTTTAGTTTTGACGTTCACGCCAAACCAGGTGGAGGAAAGTACGGTGAATTAGTGTTGAATAAAGAGCTGGACCGTGAACAACAGCGGGAACTGACACTGACTCTCACAGCCAAGGATGGCGGAAATCCACAGAGGTCTGGCACTGCAGTCATTCACGTTACCATTCTAGACGCTAATGACAACGTACCCGTGTTCAGTCAGAGTGTTTACAAAGTGAACGTACCTGAGAGCGCTGCTTTGGGCACGGTTGTAGCGACAGTGACAGCTACAGACGCTGACGAAGGCGCAAACGGTGACGTCACCTACGAGTTTGGGTATTTATCAGAGGAGCTCAACAGATTATTCAAACTGAACGAGAAAACGGGGGATATTATTCTGGATGGTCAGGTGGACTTTGAGAAAGAATCGCGATATGAGCTGAGCATACAGGGTAAGGATGGGGCTGGATTAGCCTCGTTTGCTAGCGTCATTGTAGAAGTGTCAGACGTGAATGATAATCCTCCAGCAATCTTCCTCAAATCTGTCCAGAACCCAGTTCCTGAGAACGCAGCGCCGGGCACAGAGGTGGGCATCATTAACGTCCAGGATAAAGACACTGGGAAAAATAAACAGGTTCACTGTTCCATTCAGCAGAATGTCCCCTTCCAATTGATCCCCTCTATTAAAAACTATTTCTCCATTGTAACAACCAGTGAACTGGACCGAGAACAAGTGGCAGAGTATAACATCACAATAACGGCCACTGATGAAGGTATGCCGCCATTATCTTCATCAAAAGTCATCCATTTATCTGTGTCAGACGTGAACGACAACCCCCCTGTGTTTGATGAGCAGTCCTACAGCGCTTATGTAGCTGAGAACAACAAAGCAGGCACCTCCATCTGCTCCGTGACTGCGAGAGACCCAGACTGGAGGCAGAACGGCACAGTGCTGTATTCTCTGCTGCCCAGTGAGGTGAACGGTGTTCCGGTGTCCTCCTTCCTCTCCATCAACGCAGACACGGGGGTGATCCACGCCGTGAGGTCATTTGACTACGAGCAGTTCAGGAGCCTGAAAGTCCAGGTGGTGTCCAGAGACAACGGCTCTCCTCCGCTCAGCAGCAACGCCACCGTGAGTGTGTTCATAACAGACGAGAACGATAACTCTCCACAGATATTATACCCTGCTCCAGAGGGGAAGTCTTTAATGACCGAGATGGTCCCTAAAGCCGCTCTGTCCGGCTCTCTGGTGTCCAAGGTGATCGCCGTGGACGCCGACTCCGGACAGAACGCGTGGCTGTCCTATCGGATCGTAAAGTCCACCGATCCGGGCCTTTTCAGCATGGGTGTCCACAGCGGAGAGATCAGGGTCCAGCGGGACATCAGTGAATCTGACAGCATGAAGCAGAACCTTGTTATTTCAGTGAGAGATAATGGACAGCCCCCTCTCTCTGCGACGTGTTCTGTCTATCTGCTGATTTCTGATAACCTGGCTGAAGTTCCAGAGCTGAAGGACATGACTTATGAAGAGAAGAGCTCCAAACTAACGTCCTATCTGATCATCGCGCTGGTGTCGGTGTCCACCTTCTTCCTGACCTTCATCATCCTGATCCTGGCTGTAAGGTTCTGTCGCAGGAGAAAGCCCAGACTGTTGTTTGATGGAGCAGTGGCCATTCCCAGCGCGTACCTCCCTCCCAACTACGCAGAGGTGGAGGGAGCCGGGACTCTCCGCAGTTCTTACAATTATGACGCGTATCTGACCACAGGGTCCCACACCAGTGACTTCAAGTTCATCAGATCCTACAATGACAGCACTCTTCCTGCTGGGGGCACTCTGAGGAAGAGCCCGGACGACTCCAACATCATCACTTTCTCTGAGGCTGGTGAAGAGGTAAGACATTTCTGAAAGTTGTCTGTGCTGTGGCCTGTGTAAAGATTGTTTGACTCTTCTGTTCATTTTCTTATTCTAAAGTTATATCTCTACATTTTGACTGGCGCCCCCTCCAGGGTGTGTTCCTGCCTTGCGCCCAGTGATTCCGGGTAGGCTCCAGACCCACCGTGACCCTGAACTGGATAAGGGTCACAGACAATGAATGAACTAATGAAATATGAACTCTTCAGTTCATCTTTTAGAGTCATTGCGTTGGCAGTACATCTGACCTGTCTTTACAAATGTGGTATACATTAGTTACATTAATATTCTGAGAGTTTGATTCTTAATTTGATGAAATAATTTCTAATCCTTCACTCTCTGAGGAATTGTCACTGTGTTGGGACCCTCCAAGGATATATATTGATTAACTTTAGTTTATTAGTAGAGGGGTCTCTAATTTTCTGTATTGAGTGCTTAATTTTTTGTGTTCTGAGACGCCTTGCTAGAATTCTTGTTGCCTTTGGTCCAGATTCATAGAATGTTTGTTTATTGAATCACAATTTCTTTTTCAAATCTTCAGATGTTTTTTTGTCTATTTTTTGGTTTATTGCTTTTTTATTTGTTTTGATATTTTCTCCCTGTGATTAGTTTGGTTTTGCTTTTCAAGTTCTTTTAACTGCTTTTGTAAGTCATCATACTCAAGTCTCTCCATCTTTCTTATGTACAATGTTTTTGAAATTAGGTTTCCTCTCATTAAAGCCTTGACCGTAACCCAAAGTATTGTAGGTTCCACATTGTCATCTTTGTTGAAATGAATGCATTCTTGAATTTCCTTCTTTATTTCCTGCACTATTGTTGTTTTATTCGGTATTCCAATATTTAGTCTCCATTGAGTTTCTCGTCTTAGATCTTCTAGGTTAATAGTTGGGTGTATAGTGTTGTGGTCCGATAAGTCTGCTGTCCCAGTGAGACCCATCCTCGACATATGCGTCTCCTGGATGGACGCGATGTATGATTTTACCCTTTTCAGTTTTGCAATGACTTTGCTTTGGAGTTTCGGATGAGATAGCGTTAGCTTGTGAAGCCTCTTCGCTAGCGTTCGAAGTCGAGCGGCTCTTCTCCTGATATTTTGGCATGGTTTGTTTATAACGTTTGCTTCATGTGGTTCAATTTTTCCCTTTTGGCGTATTGTAGATATCTCTTTACGTGAGTAACAAGTTTTAGCTGAAAGACATCGCACATACGTCTGTCTACTCCGTCTGCATCGCGAAACCGATTACCTTTAGTTAGAGAAGATAACTCTAAGGCATTGTATAAGTGTAGATTTTAGATTTGTGTTGGTTTCCTAAGCTCAGACATGATCAGTTTCTCTGGTGCAGGTGAAGCACTGTAGAGGTGAGCTGTGGTGTTTTTTCTTAGTCCTTTCACTCCACTTTGGATACTGGTTTTATTCTGTCTGCCATCATCTGCCTGATTGTAACTGACATTTTACTGACTCTCAGATCCGTGCTGGAATTTTGTTGCTCACTGAAAACATTATTATAAGCTTTTGAACACACAGCCTTTAGATACACACCACATTTACAAGAATGAATTCTCTGTGGTTGAACTTACAGTTAATCACCAAGGATTCCAAGGCTTTATTGCAGTAGAAATCATTTACCATCAATTCAGTGAACTGTTTACATTCGAACAACACATGTTTATGTTTAATTTGGTTGGTGTTTTATATTAAATGCTAATATGACTTTACGTGTTTAACCATAATCCTCAGATACATTGTAATTCATTTTCTTGAGTGGTATACAGTTATTTTCTTCCTTATTTGAGTCCTGATATGTCCCTTCTGTAAATAGAAGTTCAATCCTTTTCTTGTTCTTTCCTTGTGGCTTTTAAACTTTGGCAAACTTCTAATCAGTCAGCGTTTAAAATAAATAACGATGCAGCAGTGTGTTGAGTTTCTCTGTGAAGCTTAAACCACCACATTCTTGGTGTTTGCACTTGACACTGGTGAGAACTGTGTTCAAATTCACACACGACAATAATTTCAACTTTATTATTATTATTATTATTAGTAGTAGTGGTGGTAGTGGTGGTAGTAGTGATAGTAGTAGTAGTCATAGTACTGGTAGTGTTAGTAGTAGTAGTAGTAGTGATAGTAGTCATAGTAGTGGTAGTTGTAGTAGTGATAGTAGTAGTAGTAGTGGTAGTAGTAGTAGTGATAGTAGTCATAGTAGTGGTAGTGTTAGTAGTAGTAGTAGTGATAGTAGTCATAGTAGTGGTAGTGGTAGTCGTAGTAGTGATAGTAGTAGTAGTAGTAGTAGTGATAGTAGTCATAGTAGTGGTAGTCGTAGTAGTGATAGTAGTGGTAGTGTTGGTGGTAGCAGTAGTAGTGGTAGTTGTAGTAGTGGTAGTAGTAGTATGACCACTAAGTACTGTGTGTTGTTTTTCTACAATAAAACAGTTTATTATTATTTCTCCTTTGATTTTCTCTTATATTTAACAAACGTTATATATTTTGGTGCGTCTTATAATAGACTAATTCTTCTAAGTCCTGTCTTCACATGAGCAGAGTACAGTGAATAGTGGTTAACAATAATGTGCTCAATTTAAAAGGTATCTCACACTGTTTATCTTCTATTTAAGTCCAATATTATATTAATAACATTTATGACGAGCAGTTGCTGTCATGTTTTAAAAAGTCATATGAAATCCAAGCTAATTTCCGAAGATTAAATTTGTCTGCTTTAAATACTTCTTAAGTGTTATTTTTCTGAAAGCTTTTTAGAAACTTGCTTCAGACGCTGGAGTCAGTCATAAATACAATGATCCGCGGCAGCAGCTTGATCCGGACTGTTTATATAAAGCTCTACTATGCCCCTTACTTTCAAACACATCCACATTTGTTGCTGCTGTCGCTGTAGTTGTTGACGCCTGGGCTGTGTTTGAAATACGTTTGATATTGATATATATTTCTGCGATGTTGTGAAAGTTTGGGTGAAGACAGAGACGTGCAGTTCCAATAAAGGCCTCACAGCGTCGCTATCAGTCAACATTCTGAAAACAGAGATCACCGCCCTCGATCATCTGCTTTCATGAGCGGTTTGTTCTTCTTTGGGGCCACACAAAGGCAGTGGTGTCAGCGCGTGAGGATATCTCTCGGTGAGCTGTGTGTGATTTAGGATTTGGACTTTTTAAGGATCGAGGCTGGTCTGTTTCTGAGCACTATGCGTGGAAAAGGATTGAGCACGTTTTTGTTTCCCCTTGCTGTGCTCTCTTTGCTGCGCCGCAGTCATGGCGACCTGAGCTACGCTGTTCCGGAGGAGATGAAGCGAGGGTCGGTGGTGGGGAATGTTGCAGCGGATCTCGGCTTGGATCCTAAAAGGTTCTCGGAAAGAAAGGCGCGTCTGAATGTGGATGGCGGCGGAAGGCGTTTCCTGGACATCGATTACAGCTCTGGGAAGATGACTGTGGCGGAGGTGGTTGACCGGGAGGAGCTTTGCGCTTCGAGGACCTCGTGTGTGTTAAAATACAGTCTCGTGCTGGAGAAACCGCTGGAGCTGCACGCGGTCACTGTGCAAATTGAGGATGTTAATGACAACGCACCACAGTTTTCAACGGATGTGATTAAGCTTGAGATTCGCGAATCAGCGGTAAAAGGCACCGTGTTTCTTTTGGGTGAGGCTCACGATGCGGACGTTGGACAAAACACAGTTCAAGGATATTCCCTGGAGAAGAACGGACATTTTTCTTTACGCATTGGAACCAACGCTGATGGCGGTAAATACAGCGAGCTGGTGTTGGATAAAGAGCTTGACCGTGAACAGGAAAAGTACATGAATTTACTGCTGACCGCCACTGATGGCGGTAGACCACAGAGATCTGGATCTGTGGAAATAAACATCACTGTACTAGACGCTAATGACAATGTCCCTGTGTTCAGCCAATCAACATATAGAGTCAGTCTGCCTGAAAACTCCGCAGTGGGCACCTCAGTGGTGACTGTGAGCGCACGTGATGCTGATGAAGGAGTAAATGGAGAAGTAACATATGAATTTAGTCGTTTGTCCGATAAAGCAGCAAGGATTTTTTCTTTGGACAAGGTCAGTGGTGAAATTAAACTGATTGGCAACATTGATTATGAAACAGAGTCTCTTTATGAACTGCGCATCCAAGCGAAAGACGGCCTAGGCTTAGCATCTAATGCTAAAGTTGTTGTTGAAGTGATAGATGTCAATGACAATGAGCCTGTTATTGTCATTCAGTCCATTTCTAATCCAGTCCCTGAAAATACAGACTCTGCCACTGAGGTGGGCATCATCAACGTACAGGATAAAGATGCAGGTGGAAACCAACCCATCCGCTGCACCATCCAGGGGAATGTGCCATTTACGTTAAACCCCTCCATCAAAAACTTTTATTCTATAGTGACAACTGGACCACTGGACCGAGAACAAGTGGCAGACTACAACATCACAATAACAGCCACTGATGAAGGCATGCCGCCATTATCTTCATCAAAAGTCATCCATTTATCTGTGTCAGACGTGAACGACAACCCCCCTGTGTTTGATGAGCAGTCCTACAGCGCTTATATAGCTGAGAACAACAAAGCAGGCACCTCCATCTGCTCCGTGACCGCGAGAGACCCAGACTGGAGGCAGAACGGCACAGTGCTGTATTCTCTGCTGCCCAGTGAGGTGAACAGTGTTCCGGTGTCCTCCTTCCTCTCCATCAACGCAGACACGGGGGTGATCCACGCCGTGAGGTCGTTTGACTACGAGCAGTTCAGGAGCCTGAAAGTCCAGGTGGTGTCCAGAGACAACGGCTCTCCTCCGCTCAGCAGCAACGCCACCGTGAGTGTGTTCATAACAGACGAGAACGATAACTCTCCACAGATATTATACCCTGCTCCAGAGGGGAAGTCTTTAATGACCGAGATGGTCCCTAAAGCCGCTCTGTCCGGCTCTCTGGTGTCCAAGGTGATCGCCGTGGACGCCGACTCCGGACAGAACGCGTGGCTGTCCTATCGGATCGTAAAGTCCACCGATCCGGGCCTTTTCAGCATGGGTGTCCACAGCGGAGAGATCAGGGTCCAGCGGGACATCAGTGAATCTGACAGCATGAAGCAGAACCTTGTTATTTCAGTGAGAGATAACGGACAGCCCCCTCTCTCTGCGACGTGTTCTGTCTATCTGCTGATTTCTGATAACCTGGCTGAAGTTCCAGAGCTGAAGGACATGACTTATGAAGAGAAGAGCTCCAAACTAACGTCCTATCTGATCATCGCTCTGGTGTCGGTGTCCACCTTCTTCCTGACCTTCATCATCCTGATCCTGGCTGTGAGGTTCTGTCGCAGGAGAAAGCCCAGACTGTTGTTTGATGGAGCAGTGGCCATTCCCAGCGCGTACCTCCCTCCCAACTACGCAGAGGTGGAGGGAGCCGGGACTCTCCGCAGTTCTTACAATTATGACGCGTATCTGACCACAGGGTCCCACACCAGTGACTTCAAGTTCATCAGATCCTACAATGACAGCACTCTTCCTGCTGGGGGCACTCTGAGGAAGAGCCCGGACGACCCCTTTGGTTCCAGCTTTAATGAGGCACATGGGGAGGAGGTGAGGGAGACCCTGTTTATATGATTAATTAAAAATCTTTTTGAGAAACTTTGCTGTGTTGCTGGTGTTTGCAAGATATCCACGATATTCTGAGTGCTGAAGGTTTTCTGTGATTCTCAGTGAGACTTGTTTCTGAGCTCAGCAGTCCTTAATTTTCATGTTTTCATCTTTTATTTTATATATTTTTATTAATCAACTTTGTCACCGGTCATTGTTTTCTCATTCCATACACAACCCATGGATTTAGGAATTCACTTAGAAAAATTAGTGTCAGTTAATGTACTTGAAGACTGTAATCATATAGAAACCCTCTGAGAAAAGTAGCAATAGATACTCCAGGTCCATGTGTACAGAGAAACTTGCTGCCTTTTGTACAAGATGTTGTAGTGTGGGCAAGAGATGGATAAAGACAATATGGGATTTCCTTTTTATGAATAATGCATTTTTTCTTAATTCATTTTTGTATGGATTGTTTTACCAGCTGTTTGAGGACTTTTAATCTACATTTTATTAGTCTTTTTGCTTTTGAATCTGTCTTAACACACTTGGCCCAAGAGAAATTGGGTTTATATCTCTGTTTGGTGGATTGCTGCTTGTGTGTCCTGTTTTATGGGAAGAGAAAGTAAATAAATGAATAAAACAGCTGAGTTGCGGTTATCGGATCTGTAGGTTGTGTATATTTCCTGTTTTTTTTTTTATTTACAAATATATAAGAGCACAGTGGTTCTTTAAGATGTAGTTCATAACCAGGGACTATTGTTTGTGCAGTTGCATGATTGTTGTATTTCATTTAAAACCAAACATATCATTAATATATTTTCAACCCTTCTTCTTATTTCCCCACAATGCCATGACGTCTATTTTGTTGATTGTGGAGCTGTCCACTGCTGAACTGTTATGGTTCAAGTCTTGTGTGAATCCATTCTTTAGTCACTTCTTGAGAAAAAAATCTATGAGGTTATAGTGTGGACTTACAACAAAGAGGCAGTTAGTAACTTCTCTTTTCTCATTTTCCTGTTGTTTATAAAAATGTTTTGCACAATACTGTTATATTTTATTAAAAATATGTTTCATTTATTAATTTATTTCACTTATATATTTTTAACAAATATCCCCACTCTCAGTTTGATTCCACAGTCGTTTGAGATGGTATGCAATAACACATAAGTGTGTGTGTGTGTGTGTGTGTGTAGTTGTGATTAAGGACTGACACTGGTGATTGTACTTCTTGGTGTAACGAGAAACTTTTTTGTTTCAAAACATTACAGCACTAGACTGCAGTGTTTCAGTATGTGAGTGACTACGAGCTCTCCATGGTGCTGGAATCTGAACGTTCCTCCTTAGTTACCTGGCTCAAAGGGCTGTGCGATGGGAATCCTCGTGTCTTGATGATGATAATACTACTACTAATAATAATAATAATGATAATAATAATAATAATAATAATATAAAATACATAATTAAAATAAATAATCGGAATGAATGTCCTCACTTCACCTTCCACACAATCTGAAAGCAGTATCACAATTTTTCATATTTCTGCTTGATATATCATCGAAACAGATTGCACAATTTTATTGCTTATGTCTTTTTTACCTTTTTAATTCCACTTGTAGTAAACAGAACATACTCTAAGCGTCGCTGTTGACCATCACTTTGAAGCACTGCTGAATCTATCCACCCATCTCTTAAATATTCAGTCGCACACCCGATCGAGCGATCTCCGCACAGAATGGAGTAATGCCGTGTTTCATTTTCGCGAATTCAGAAATTTACATCGAGATAAAAGCGTTATAAATATTATTTTCTTTTTGAGTGGTGTTTAAAGCTGCAGAAATGGGCCTCGGGATTCTTTCAGCTTCGTCATCTACTCTGCAGCTAGCGCTGTTGTTCTTCTGCTGGAGCCTCGTCTGCGCAGATCTCAGCTACACCGTTCCCGAGGAAACCAGGCGTCAGTTTGTGATCGGAAATATTGCAAAAGATCTCGGAATCGCTGCTCAGAGGCTGTCGGCTCGAAAGGCCAGAATAAACACGGAGGACAGCAGCAAACGGTACGTCGACATTAATCTGAGCACCGGAGATCTGACCGTGACGGAGACAATGGACAGAGAGGTGCTTTGCGGATCCAGAATGAACTGTGTTTTGAATTATGAGCTGGTTTTAGCGAATCCACTGGAAGTGCACCATGTCTCTATTAAAATTGAGGATATTAATGACAATGCACCTAAGTTTCTGAACGAAATAATTACGTTTGAAATTCACGAGTTAGCTTCAAAGGGGCAGCGTTATCCTCTGGATGAAGCTCATGACTCTGACATCGGGCAGAACGGGGTTAATGGATACTCACTGGAGAAGAACCATCATTTCATTTTGTCTGTTCAGGATAACAAACGGGGAAAGAAATATGCAGAACTGGTTCTGGACAAAGAGCTGGACCGTGAAGAGCAGAAGGAAATGGACCTGGTTCTGACTGCAGTGGACGGAGGCACTCCTCAGAGATCAGGAACTGCCGTTATACACATCACTGTGCTGGACGCTAATGATAATGTCCCCGTGTTTACTCAGTCTGTTTATAAAGTGTCTCTGGCTGAGAACGCTCCACTGGGAACTGAAGTAGTGACGGTGAGGGCCACAGACGCTGATGAAGGAGCAAATGGAGCTGTGTCTTATGAGTTTAGTTCTATGTCTGAAAATGTAGCACAGTTATTTTCTGTTGATAAAGTGACCGGTGAAATCAAGGTAAGAGGAGACATTGATTATGAAAAAGAAACTTCATATGAAATTGGAGTCCAGGCCAAAGATGGGTCAGGTTTAGCGTCTACTGCAAACATCGTTATAGACATTGTGGATGTGAATGA
Source organism: Hoplias malabaricus (assembly GCF_029633855.1). NCBI lineage: Eukaryota > Metazoa > Chordata > Actinopteri > Characiformes > Erythrinidae > Hoplias > Hoplias malabaricus. The sequence continues at coordinate 34,202,269 of NC_089817.1, forward strand.
CAATGCTCCAAATATCATTCTCACATCTCTAAACAACCCTGTACCTGAGGACACTGCAGTGGGGGCTGAGGTGGCCATCATTAACGTCCAGGATAAAGATTCAGGAGATAATCGACAGATCCGCTGCTCCATTCAGAACAACGTTCCCTTCAAACTGAACCCATCCATCAAGAACTACTTCTCTCTGGTCACTACAAGCCCCCTGGACCGAGAGAAAGAGAGCGATTACAACATCACCATCACTGCCACAGACGGAGGATCTCCACCTTTATCCTCCTCAATGACCATCCATTTATCTGTGTCAGACGTGAACGACAACCCCCCTGTGTTTGATGAGCAGTCCTACAGCGCTTATGTAGCTGAGAACAACAAAGCAGGCACCTCCATCTGCTCCGTGACTGCGAGAGACCCAGACTGGAGGCAGAACGGCACAGTGCTGTATTCTCTGCTGCCCAGTGAGGTGAACGGTGTTCCGGTGTCCTCCTTCCTCTCCATCAACGCAGACACGGGGGTGATCCACGCCGTGAGGTCATTTGACTACGAGCAGTTCAGGAGCCTGAAAGTCCAGGTGGTGTCCAGAGACAACGGCTCTCCTCCGCTCAGCAGCAACGCCACCGTGAGTGTGTTCATAACAGACGAGAACGATAACTCTCCACAGATATTATACCCTGCTCCAGAGGGGAAGTCTTTAATGACCGAGATGGTCCCTAAAGCCGCTCTGTCCGGCTCTCTGGTGTCCAAGGTGATCGCCGTGGACGCCGACTCCGGACAGAACGCGTGGCTGTCCTATCGGATCGTAAAGTCCACCGATCCGGGCCTTTTCAGCATGGGTGTCCACAGCGGAGAGATCAGGGTCCAGCGGGACATCAGTGAATCTGACAGCATGAAGCAGAACCTTGTTATTTCAGTGAGAGATAACGGACAGCCCCCTCTCTCTGCGACGTGTTCTGTCTATCTGCTGATTTCTGATAACCTGGCTGAAGTTCCAGAGCTGAAGGACATGACTTATGAAGAGAAGAGCTCCAAACTAACGTCCTATCTGATCATCGCGCTGGTGTCGGTGTCCACCTTCTTCCTGACCTTCATCATCCTGATCCTGGCTGTGAGGTTCTGTCGCAGGAGAAAGCCCAGACTGTTGTTTGATGGAGCAGTGGCCATTCCCAGCGCGTACCTCCCTCCCAACTATGCAGAGGTGGAGGGAGCCGGGACTCTCCGCAGTTCTTACAATTATGACGCGTATCTGACCACAGGGTCCCACACCAGTGACTTCAAGTTCATCAGATCCTACAATGACAGCACTCTTCCTGCTGGGGGCACTCTGAGGAAGAGCCCGGACGACCCCTTTGGTTCCAGCTTTAACGAGGCACATGGGGAGGAGGTGAGGGAGACCTCTTCACATTTTTAAATGTTTTGTTGTGTCTTCCGTGTTCATTATTATAATTTAGAAAGATCAGTTTGGAATAGCTCTTTGTAGAATGTTACTGATAACTGTTTAGTCTGATTATGGCTTTCACTGAGCCTCCATGACTTTCTGACTGCTGGTGTAGTGTTGTGCGATTCTTTCCTATTCAGCATTCACCATTTTCACATGTTCCATTTAATCCTAATTATATTCTAATGCTGTAATGGAACTAATATCCCTTTCCAAACCATGGATTTACAGATTCACTTCATTCCATTTCTTGCCAGTCTACTCTTGCTTGATGTTGTTGGAGAGATTAAGCCACTGATGTGGACAGAGACACTAAAAGCATGGTGTTGAATTTGCACTGTTTGTGGTTCAGAGTGGACTTTATACAGAGAAATGAAAAGTGAGATTTCTCTGTTGTTGATAATGCATTTCTCTTGATTATTTTTAATCATCAGAATATGATTTGCCAGCACTTTCACAACTCAATTCAACAGCTGTATTACCGTCTTTGCTTAAAGAAACTCTCGACACTCACTCTCGATCTCAACTCACTGAGAGCCTGAGAGATGCTTGTCTTTTTATTTTATTTTGAGGGTTTACATATTTGCATTCATCTTGTTTTGTGGACAGAGTATTAAAGCTGTTGCTGTTCTTGGGTCTCGTACATTTACTGATTAGAATAAATACTTCAGCTACTTATTAATGCTTATTCTTTTTTCAGATGTATTAAAGCAAAATGGTTATTCGAGATCTAATAAATCTAACAACCAGGAATGGTTCTTTGTGTAGTTACATGGTTCTTGGTCACATTGCAACAAAAAAAGACTTTGATTGTTCTTCCAAACCTCATCATTTTAACGTACAAGTGCATTTTATTGTTGACAGAAAAGGTACAGTACGGGTACAAGATTGTCACTAACGTTACAAACAGTGTAAATGTACATTTAAAGGTACAACAGTGGTGTTACAGCCCAGTCTTGTTCCCTAAAGGTACGTTACACTCTTTTCTCCAGAAAGAGTGATGAATATTTGTAATCTTTCATGAGAGGACTGTGTCAAATAAAATCACACACATCAAAAATCTACAGTTATTATAGAAATGGTACAATAATGTTCCTAAAATGAAGGTACTGGAATGTACCACTGATAGCACCATCACAGTGACATTTCGTTTCTGACAGTGTTCTACTGGATTAAAAGGTAAGAGCATGACCTCTGTCTTTGATGTTCTGGAAATGAGTCAGAATGATTCTTTTGCTGCACGTGTTCTGACTCTCACTGATTCAGGAGGTGTAGATGAGGTGAGCAGAACCCAAATGTAAGGGTTTTGTTTGTCTGTTTGTTTCATGACGTTATTTACAGTAGTTTACCAGCAGTTCTTACTTTTGTTTTTTTTTTTGGGGCAAATGGAGTTGACTGGACAAGGATTTCATGTTCTCACCATAGCAACACTTCAAACGTCTACTGACCAATCACCTTTGAATTTTCTCTGAATGTGCTAATCACCTGTGACATACACTTAATATGTTACTATAATTAAAGGCAAGAAAAACGTTGACTTAACAGATCCCCAGAGGGACATTGTGTCCATTTCTCCATCTTTGTTTAGTTCAGTAGTTCATTTTGATATCATTTAGAATGAGTTTATGTGCAGTTTTCATGCCCAGACGCACCTGCATTTGGTTAACAGTGATATAACTAGGTACCAGAAGAGGTTAGTGCCTCGGAAACCTCTCTTTGTGTTAGGTTTGGACTTGACCAGTGCTGGAGACATATTTGAAGGATGTTTTAATGTCAAACAATAACTTAATATCTATGAGTGGCGTGTTATAATTTACACCCAATGTAAAGCACTGCGTTTTTGAAATGTTCCTTCTTCCAATCGTTTGTGCTACTTTTCTAAACACATTCTAAAACCAGAAAAAAGGCATTAAAATACTCTTCACCAAACACACAGTAAGCACTTAGAGGACACAGTCCTGCAGTTAACAGAACGTACACAGAGTGTCGCTCTTCACCAACAGGAGCTGAAGAGACGTCCCTCTCCTCCCAAACACTGAATATTAATCCGGAGCTCCATGTTAACCACGGTGCACACAGAGAGACGGTGTGTTGATGCGCGTCCATTTTCCACAAAGACTGCGCCGATATTTTTCAGTAATTTATTCGTTTTATTTTAAGTCCTGCGTTAATCATGGGACGCAAGGCGTGTTGTCGTTTCATAGTCCACTGGGTTTCTTTCTTCTCCGTGCTGGGCTTTGTGCGCGGAGATTTGACCTACACGCTTCCAGAAGAAACGAAGCGTCAGTACGTGATTGGAAACATAGCCAAGGATCTCGGGATAGACGTTAAATTATTGTCAGTTCGGAGAGCGCGGATAGACACGGAGGACAACGGCAAACGGTACTGTGACATCAACACGAGAACGGGGGATTTGACTGTGTGTGAGACAATAGACCGAGAGGAGCTGTGTGGGTCAGCGTCTCCCTGCATTCTCAGCTATGAGCTCGTTCTGGAAAACCCTCTTGAAGTCCATCGCGTGTCTCTTCAAATTCAGGACATAAATGACAACGCCCCGAGATTCCCTAAGGAGCGCATCGCGTTGGAAATCAGTGAGTCAGCGGACAAGGGGCATCGTTTTCGTCTGGATGAAGCTTATGACTCTGACATCGGGAATAACGGAGTTAATGGATATTCGCTGGAGAGCAATGACTTCTTTGTTTTGTCCGTTCACGGGAACGCGGACGGTGGAAAATACGCGGAGTTAGTGCTGGACAAGGAGCTGGACCGTGAGCAGCAGAAGGACATGAGTTTAGTTCTCACAGCCACTGATGGCGGCAGCCCACAGAAGTCTGGTACAGTAATGATCCACATTCATGTTCTGGACGCTAATGACAACACCCCCGTTTTCACTCAGTCTGTTTACAAAGTTAATCTCGCGGAAAATGCACCTTTGGACACAGCAGTGGTCACTGTTAGCGCCACAGACGCTGATGAAGGAGCAAACGGTGAGGTCAGTTATGAGTTCAGTCGGGCTTCAGATAAAATAAGCAGACTGTTTGCTATTGATAAAGTAACGGGGCAGGTTCGAGTTAAAGGGGACATCGACTATGAAAAAGAAAAACATCATGAAATAGGAATCCAGGCAAAGGACGGTTCTGGATTAGCGTCTACAGCAAAAATTATGATAGACATCACTGATGTAAACGACAACGTACCACGAATAATTCTAAAATCACTGAACGACCCTGTACCTGAGGACACTGCAGTGGGGGCTGAGGTGGCCATCATTAACGTCCAGGATAAAGATTCAGGAGATAATAGACAGATCCGCTGCTCCATTCAGAACAACGTTCCCTTCAAACTGAACCCATCCATCAAGAACTACTTCTCTTTGGTCACTACAAGCCCCCTGGACCGAGAGAAAGAGAGCGATTACAACATCACCATCACTGCCACAGACGGAGGATCTCCACCTTTATCCTCCTCAATGACCATCCATTTATCTGTGTCAGACGTGAACGACAACCCCCCTGTGTTTGATGAGCAGTCCTACAGCGCTTATGTAGCTGAGAACAACAAAGCAGGCACCTCCATCTGCTCCGTGACTGCGAGAGACCCAGACTGGAGGCAGAACGGCACAGTGCTGTATTCTCTGCTGCCCAGTGAGGTGAACGGTGTTCCGGTGTCCTCCTTCCTCTCCATCAACGCAGACACGGGGGTGATCCACGCCGTGAGGTCATTTGACTACGAGCAGTTCAGGAGCCTGAAAGTCCAGGTGGTGTCCAGAGACAACGGCTCTCCTCCGCTCAGCAGCAACGCCACCGTGAGTGTGTTCATAACAGACGAGAACGATAACTCTCCACAGATATTATACCCTGCTCCAGAGGGGAAGTCTTTAATGACCGAGATGGTCCCTAAAGCCGCTCTGTCCGGCTCTCTGGTGTCCAAGGTGATCGCCGTGGACGCCGACTCCGGACAGAACGCGTGGCTGTCCTATCGGATCGTAAAGTCCACCGATCCGGGCCTTTTCAGCATGGGTGTCCACAGCGGAGAGATCAGGGTCCAGCGGGACATCAGTGAATCTGACAGCATGAAGCAGAACCTTGTTATTTCAGTGAGAGATAACGGACAGCCCCCTCTCTCTGCGACGTGTTCTGTCTATCTGCTGATTTCTGATAACCTGGCTGAAGTTCCAGAGCTGAAGGACATGACTTATGAAGAGAAGAGCTCCAAACTAACGTCCTATCTGATCATCGCGCTGGTGTCGGTGTCCACCTTCTTCCTGACCTTCATCATCCTGATCCTGGCTGTGAGGTTCTGTCGCAGGAGAAAGCCCAGACTGTTGTTTGATGGAGCAGTGGCCATTCCCAGCGCGTACCTCCCTCCCAACTACGCAGAGGTGGAGGGAGCCGGGACTCTCCGCAGTTCTTACAATTATGACGCGTATCTGACCACAGGGTCCCACACCAGTGACTTCAAGTTCATCAGATCCTACAATGACAGCACTCTTCCTGCTGGGGGCACTCTGAGGAAGAGCCCGGACGACCCCTTTGGCTCCAGCTTTAATGAGGCACATGGGGAGGAGGTGAGGGAGACCTCTTTAAATGTTTAGAAATGTTATGTTCATCTTTCTTTGTGTCACAATTTTTCTGAGAAATGATGCAGTGTTGCTATGGTTTCATGACTGAGTAATAGTCTGAATGTTGATTTTTTTAATGCACATATCCCATGTAATCCCCTGTGATACGGCCACTATGGTTGTGTTCCTGATCTTCCAGTGGATTGTAACTGCTGACTGTACACCACACTCTAAACCATGGGTGTAGGAATTCACAGAGAACCATTAGTGACAGTTTACTTCATGGTGATACTTGGAGGATAATGAGTACACACTGGGTGTCCACGTGCACAGACAAAGTAAGTCATACATGGTGTTAAAGTCCTGCTGTGGTCTTGTGTGTGCAGAGATTAATAAAAATAAATTAAACTCCTCCGATGCTGATGATGAATATTTCTTAATTCTTATTCGTTATTAATAGCTTTGCTGATAGCTACAGTTTAATGTGAACCAAATATTCTATTACTCTTATTACCTTTTCCTGCCGGGGACTCTGAGGGTAGTCACAAGATGATCTTAAGGAGGGAAACTTTTCAAATCTGATCGTTTCAGCAGAAACAGACGAGGTAGGATTTCCTCTGAACTTTGTTTTTTTCAGAAGGACGTGTTTAATGTTCAGCTTGTGGTGTATTCAGTGTTTTCTGCACCTTACACAGTAAATTCTCCAGTGTTAAATCAACACTGTTAGTGTATCAATCTAACACTCTCTGTGTTAACACTAATGGTGTTGATTTAACACTGGAGAATTTACTGTGAAGGAATGCAGTAGTTTCACCTACAATTCAGTGAACGGAGCATCAGATCAAACGCTAATAAAAACTTCAGCTCGTCACATCTTCTTCTATTTATTCACTGTTGGTTTGGCAGCGATCTTCACTGGAACTTACTACAAACTCACTGAATGTTTGCTTTTAATCGTAAATGCTTTATGTTACATTCTGAAGGATATTAGTCACGTTTATAATGAATTAATAATTAATTTGTTATTGTAATAATAATGTTAACAGAAACAAGATGTGCAGAGATCCTGACGTGGAAGCCTAGACCTTATCGACGGTCATTAGGGAGGAATAAACACACACATCTGCCATCAGTTTTCCAGCTTGAACCAACTCTTTATTCACGCTCACTGGTTTATACCACATGCCAAAAACAATACACCTCATTGGCTGTCGGCGTCCTCTGCCACATTAACGCTTAACACATGTAACTTGTCTGTAGACAACAGAAACAAACATGCCTTTTACACGTTTGAGAGCACATCTGCAAACACCTGCACTTGCCCTCACTTTGGAATTCTTTCAAATAACAAAAACATGAGGTTTTTTTACTTTACTCTGTGTGCACAATTACACCATCAACCTCCAAAAATAAACCTTTCAAACTTAACCAGCTTAACTCTTGTGGCAGGTTTTGTCATTACATCTGCTACCATCTCATCTGTTGGACAATAACTCAAAATGATTTTCCCCTCATTCACAGTGATATATCAGCATCTTACATCTCTGTCTGGGAACAGGGTTCTTTGCCAACGCTATCGCACCCTAGTTATCTTCATAAACCTTAGATGGTGCAGATTGCTGTCCATCGATACCTTCTAATAGTTGTAGCAGGTACAGACACTCTTGTACAGTTGCAGCTAATGCCATGTACTCAGCTCCACAGGTAGATAAAGCAACAGTGGGTTGCTTTTTGGTTTTCCATGAAATCAAAGGACTATTCTCATTCAGGCTTACACAATAACCAGTTGTACTTCATCTGTCAGTTAGATCACTGGCTCCAATACGCAGGTCATCTACTCATGTTATTAAAATCACTTTCTCATTTTCTGTCATCCTTGTGTAAACACAATGGTCAGCAGCGTTCTACACAAAGTTGTTTTCGCTCAAATACTCACGTAACATTCTATTCCAAGTACTTCCTGATTGTTTTAGCCGATATAGTGACTTTTTCAACTTACACACCAGTCTCTTATCTGTGTCAGACTCCACCTCATAACCCTCTGGCTGTTCTATGTATATCTCACAATCTACTGGTGCATGTAGGTAGGCAGTTTTGATGTCCATTTGATGCAAAGTCATGTTCTCTTGCGCTGCCTTTTGCATCAACACTCTGATACTGGTCAGGTTAGCAGTAGTCCATAATCTACACCTATCTTCTGACTGTATCCTTTGGCTACGTATCGTGCTTTGTATTTTTCAGTTCCATCGACATTGTCTTTGATTGCGTTTACCCATCTACCCCCAGTGCTTTCTTCCCCTCTGTCAAGGTGGTTAATGTAAATGTGTCATTTTCTTTCAGTGACTTGATTTCTTCGTCCATTGCACTGACCCAGTTCTTAGAGTCAGATGAGGTTACTGCTTCTGTGAATGTCAGGGGTATGTTACACATGACTCTGTAGCAATAATCCATGTTAGTCAGTACTCGATCACCACTGTCTTCACCAGTTACATATTCACTCAAATATTCTGGCTGTTTCCTCACTCTGGAAGGTTAAGGTGCAGCCTCATGGTCGATCTCACTCTCTTGTGACTGGCTGTTCACCTCAGGCATGGTTACTGAAAGCTGACATTGAGCATCAGTATTTCCTGTAGTCTTGCTAGGCTTGTTTTGTACCTCAAAGTCATCATCATCACCTGGCATCATGTGACTTTGTCTCTCTCTCTCTACAGTTGTTCTGGTAACAAACTTCACCAGTCTGTGCTTCTGTACCTTCCCACTGTTAGAGTAGTAGACCATGTCATACCCGACAAAAACTCCCTTCTCACCTCTCGAGTCTGTCTGTAAACATACCACACTGTCCCGAACCTCTGCATCTTAGAAAGGTTTGGTCTTCTTCCTGTCAACATTAGATATGGTGTCTGTTAAAACATCTGTTCCTCACCACAGCTGCAGTTTGTACTGCATAAGTCCATAACTCCTTAGGTAACTCACTCTATTAGCATACACCTGGCCATGTCAAAGAGTGTGCGCCCGTTTCGCTCAGCGGTACCATTCTGATGTGGTGAACACGGTGCTGAAGTTTCATGCCTGATCCCATTTTTGTTGAGAAGTGCCTGATAATCCTTTCCCATAAACTCTGCTCCATTATCGGACCTGGTACATTTAATCTGCCCGTATGGGGCTGTGTCCGCCAGAAACCTCTGTGTTGTGTCACTGTTACTTTTCAGAAAATACACAAACACTGCACTGGAATAATCATCAGTGAATGATAACGCAAACCTACATCCACCTTTGGGTTCTGGGTCTACTGGTTCTGTTAGATCTGTGTGCACCAGCTCTACAGCAGCTTTGGCTCTTACACCAGGCTCCCTGTTCCTGGTCTGAACAAACTTCCCGTGTGAACGCCTGGCAATGTAGGGCTGATCTATCAGTTTAACCTTTGATTGTCAGCATCCTCTGCCACATTAACGTTTAACACAAATAACTTGTCTGTAGACAACAGGAAACAAACAAACATGTCTTTTACACAATTGAGAGCACATCTGCCCTCAAATAATAATAATAATAATAATAATAATAATAATAATAATAATAAGTTAAAGCAATGCTATTGTTTTATTGTAAAATAAAACTTCGTAATATTAAATAGGCTACATTTATTTATAATAATAATATGAACAACTATAATAATTTAATTTAAAAACATTGTTATTTTTATTATAAAAAGATAATTTAGTAATACAAAATATTGTACATTTATTATTGATTTATAATAATAATAATAATAATAATAATGAACATGATTTTTATTAGATTCATTTAACTTTTTTCACATTTTTCCACGCTATTTTCTTTGCCGTTATAGAGTATTATTAACATACTTGGTAATTTGTTTTCATTGAGGCTCCGAAGCCTCTGGTGTTTTCAGTAATAACTGGTTTATAATGAGTTTTACTCCGAGTTTAAGGACACATCCTTTCATTTCAGACGCCTTTACGGTGGTTAATCTGTGGCAGTTCCCTGTAAGAACACAGAGGGTCGCTCTTCACCAGCTGATTGCGTTCAGACGTCCTCCCAGTAATACATTTTAATGTGGGGTAAAAAGACAGCTCTTTGGCAGCGTTTAGAACAGAAACGTCCCGTGTCCGAGCGCGTCAATTTTACGAATATAAGAATAAAAGCTACGGATTTTGCGCTGTTTTCCGAGGACCGTGTGAAGGAACGGAGAATGGGAGGATTGCGCATCTGGGCTCTTTGCTTTCTTTTGTTTCACGAGCTCGTTCTCTGCAATGGCGACCTGAGCTACTCCATCCTGGAGGAGCTGAGCCGGGGGCATGTTGTCGGGAACCTGGCCAAGGACCTCGGACTGGACGCTAAAACACTCGCGGCTAGAAATGCGCGTTTGGACGCGGACGGAGGCAGCAAACGTTTCTGTGAACTGGACCTGAGGAGGGGAGCCCTCGTTGTTTCAGAAGCCGCAGACAGAGAGGAGCTTTGCGGCTCGCAGACGACGTGTGTTCTGAAGTATGAGCTCGTGCTCGAGAGACCGCTGGAGCTGCACGGAATTGTTGTGAATGTGCAAGATATTAACGATAATCCTCCGCAGTTTTCTTTGAATGAAATTAAGCTTGAAATTCGCGAGTCTGCGGATAAGGGGACGTCGTTTTTCTTGGGAGAAGCCCATGACGCTGATTTAGGACAGAATGCAGTGCAGGGATATTCGCTTGAAAGAAACAGTCACTTCTCTTTAAACGTGCGCGCTAATTCAGACGGAGGGAAATACGCAGAGCTAGTGCTCGATAAGGAGCTGGATCGTGAGAAAGAACAGCAGCTTACGTTGTCTCTATCCGCTCATGATGGCGGAGACCCACCAAGGTCAGGCTCTGCAGTTATTCACATCACTGTGCTGGACGCTAACGATAACTCTCCGGTCTTTAGTCAGTCTGTTTACAGAGTCAGTCTCCCTGAAAACGCACCTGTAGGCACCGTGGTAGTAGCAGTGAACGCTACGGATGCAGACGAGGGCGTAAACGGGGAGGTGACTTACGAGTTTAGTCGACTGTCTGATAAAGCTGCGAGGCTCTTCTCTCTGGACAAGATCAGTGGAGAAATTAAAGTGGCTGGCGCTATTGATTTTGAAGAGAAGTCCTACTACGAGATGCGTGTGCAGGCAAAAGATGGTCTGGGATCTGCATCTGACGCAAAGGTGGTCGTGGATGTCACGGACGTAAACGATAACAGTCCGAAAATAGTCGTTAAGTCTCTGATGAACCCTTTCCCTGAGAATGTTAGTCCAGGGACAGAAGTGGGCATCATAAACGTTCAGGACGAAGACTCTGGACAAAACCGACAGGTCAGGTGTTTCATTCAAGAACATGTCCCTTTTAAACTGAACCCATCAATAAAGAATTACTACTCTATAGTAACTACGAGTGACGTGGACAGAGAGCTGGTTTCAGACTTTAACATCACCATCACTGCCACAGATGAAGGAACTCCACCTTTATCCTCCTCAATGACCATCCATTTATCTGTGTCAGACGTGAACGACAACCCCCCTGTGTTTGATGAGCAGTCCTACAGCGCTTATGTAGCTGAGAACAACAAAGCAGGCACCTCCATCTGCTCCGTGACTGCGAGAGACCCAGACTGGAGGCAGAACGGCACAGTGCTGTATTCTCTGCTGCCCAGTGAGGTGAACGGTGTTCCGGTGTCCTCCTTCCTCTCCATCAACGCAGACACGGGGGTGATCCACGCCGTGAGGTCATTTGACTACGAGCAGTTCAGGAGCCTGAAAGTCCAGGTGGTGTCCAGAGACAACGGCTCTCCTCCGCTCAGCAGCAACGCCACCGTGAGTGTGTTCATAACAGACGAGAACGATAACTCTCCACAGATATTATACCCTGCTCCAGAGGGGAAGTCTTTAATGACCGAGATGGTCCCTAAAGCCGCTCTGTCCGGCTCTCTGGTGTCCAAGGTGATCGCCGTGGACGCCGACTCCGGACAGAACGCGTGGCTGTCCTATCGGATCGTAAAGTCCACCGATCCGGGCCTTTTCAGCATGGGTGTCCACAGCGGAGAGATCAGGGTCCAGCGGGACATCAGTGAATCTGACAGCATGAAGCAGAACCTTGTTATTTCAGTGAGAGATAACGGACAGCCCCCTCTCTCTGCGACGTGTTCTGTCTATCTGCTGATTTCTGATAACCTGGCTGAAGTTCCAGAGCTGAAGGACATGACTTATGAAGAGAAGAGCTCCAAACTAACGTCCTATCTGATCATCGCGCTGGTGTCGGTGTCCACCTTCTTCCTGACCTTCATCATCCTGATCCTGGCTGTGAGGTTCTGTCGCAGGAGAAAGCCCAGACTGTTGTTTGATGGAGCAGTGGCCATTCCCAGCGCGTACCTCCCTCCCAACTACGCAGAGGTGGAGGGAGCCGGGACTCTCCGCAGTTCTTACAATTATGACGCGTATCTGACCACAGGGTCCCACACCAGTGACTTCAAGTTCATCAGATCCTACAATGACAGCACTCTTCCTGCTGGGGGCACTCTGAGGAAGAGCCCGGACGACCCCTTTGGCTCCAGCTTTAACGAGGCACATGGGGAGGAGGTGAGGGAGACCTCTTCACATTTTAAATTAATCTAATTTTCTATTTAGTTTTAATATTTTGGAATAACTCTCAAATCCTCAAACACTGCATTTGATTCATTATCAAAGTTTTTTTAAAGTATTGTTTTGTTGCTTTACTACAGCTTCATGACACTTTGGTGAATGTTTGTGTTGATCTTGGTGCATTTTTATTTTAGTTTATTTGTGGTGTCCTGGTTATTGGTCATTGTTGTCTATTACTGCCTCGATAAAGGTCCTGTATTTCACTGTGGACACTCTTCTCTTACATTTTCATAAACAGATCATGATTATTGGCTGATATTATTATTATTATTATTTGGAATGATGGCTGTGCTCACAGTGCATAGGCATTTTCAATAATGGTGTAATCACTTGATTACATTGCTGCTCTCGCTGATGTATATTTGTCACTGGACAACTGTGTGCTACATTCAAATATATCATGTGTTTTTAAAGCAACTTCTCTTTTCCTGAGCCCTGAAAAATGATGAGTTCTTTGTCATAAAGGGCCTTCCGTCCCATGAGTGTTTGTTTGCTTATTTACTGTGATGTCACAGTGTAGATTGTTGTTACAGAAACAGCTATAAGCCCAAATTACAGTGGTTCATGTGGCTTTCGCTTCTTTATTCACATACATTTGAACTCCGTATTAGAATAACTTCATCTCACATTGTTATGTCACTTCAACAGATGAGTGTGGTCTGCCTCATTTATTAGTTGCTGAAATCTATTTCATAACTCCCTCACAACATAAGCTCTTTTGATGCATGTGCTTTGGGTCCTAACTCATTTCTAACACAAAGTCATGAGTCTCTAATTCAATCTGATCACAGATCTGAGATCTGCAGTGGACATGGTTCCAGTGGTTGTTAAGATACAGTTATTTTATTAATACTTAATATTTTCATACTTTTATTGATGTCTTTTGGTGGTATGCCGTGATGATAGATTTCAAAGTGTTGGATATGAGCTTTTAACAACTAGAGACTGTATTTGAGCTGGTTCACAGATGCACTGTGCATTTCCTCATACACAGTAACTGTGTTCTTTGGTTGGGAACTCTCCTTGGTGCTGAATTATATAGTTTGCTTTAACTTACTCTGTTGGTAGTTGTACTTTGGTACAATCCCTTTATATTTTAAACAAATCCTAAGTACGTGTGTATTGACAAACACTGTAGGTATGTGCTTCACAAGGGTTTTCATTTTGGACTCATTTTCTAGTTTCACCAACATGCATTATTCAGCTGAACTGTGAGTTCAGAGCCTTGCAACTGTTCTTTCCAAATATTTCAGTGCTGTTACCTGTGACTCCTGAAGCCTCAGATAGAGATTGAATAATTACATTTATGGAGTTGATATGTGAAACTACTGCTGCTGGGGTTTATTTTCACACTTGGTGTAAATCTTCTATTGCACTATTATTCAAATGGTATTCAACATTCATCTCAAACACAAATGCACTGATTTAAAACGTGGAGCTCCCAGTTTTCATTAAAAAAAAAACACTTTTTTACCTTTTTAATTCCACTTGTAGTAAACAGGACATACTCTAAGCGTCGCTGTTGACCATCACTTTGAAGCACTGCTGAATCTATCCACCCATCTCTTAAATATTCAGTCGCAGAGCCGCTCGAGCGATCTCCGCACAGAATGGAGTAGTGCGGTGTTTCATTTTCGTTGATTCTGGAGATTACATCGAGATAGAAACGTTAAAAATATAGTTTAGATTTTTCTTCTTCTTTTCAAGTCGTGTTTAAAGCTGCAGAAATGGGCCTCGGGGTTCTTTCAGCTTCGTCATCTACTCTGCAGCTAGCGCTGTTGTTCTTCTGCTGGAGCCTCGTCTGCGCAGATCTCAGCTACACCGTTCCCGAGGAAACCAGGCGTCAGTTTGTGATCGGAAATATTGCAAAAGATCTCGGAATCGCTGCTCAGAGGCTGTCGGCTCGAAAGGCCAGAATAAACACGGAGGACAGCAGCAAACGGTACGTCGACATTAATCTGAGCAGCGGAGATCTGACCGTGACGGAGACAATGGACAGAGAGGTGCTTTGCGGATCCAGAATGAACTGTGTTTTGAATTATGAGCTGGTTTTGGAAAATCCACTAGAAGTGCACCGTGTCTCTGTGAAAATAGAGGATATTAATGACAATGCACCTAAGTTTCTGAACGAAAGAATTACGTTTGAAATCAGTGAATCTGCTGTTAAAGGAAGGCGTTTCCAACTGGATGAAGCTCATGACTCTGACATCGGGCAGAACGGGGTTAATGGATACTCACTGGAGAAGAACCATCATTTCATTTTGTCTGTTCATGGAAACACTGAGAGAGGGAAGTATGCAGAACTGGTTCTGGACAAAGAGCTGGACCGTGAAGAGCAGAAGGAAATGGACCTGGTTCTGACTGCAGTGGACGGAGGGACTCCTCAGAGATCAGGAACTGCCGTTATACACATCACTGTGCTGGACGCTAATGATAATGTCCCCGTGTTTACTCAGTCTGTTTATAAAGTGTCTCTGGCTGAGAACGCTCCACTGGGAACTGAAGTAGTGACGGTGAGGGCCACAGACGCTGATGAAGGAGCAAATGGAGCTGTGTCTTATGAGTTTAGTCGCATTTCTGACCACGCAGCACAGTTATTTTCTGTTGATAAAGTGACTGGACAAATCAAGGTAAGAGGAGATATAGATTATGAAGAAGAAAAATATTATGAAATTAAAGTGCAGGCCAAAGATGGATCAGGTTCAGCGTCAACAGCAAACATCATTATAGACATCACTGACTTAAATGACAATGCTCCAAAAATCACACTTACATCACTGAAAGACCCTGTACCTGAGGACACTGCAGTGGGGGCTGAGGTGGCCATCATTAACGTCCAAGATAAAGACTCAGGAGAAAATCGACAGATCCGTTGCTCCATTCCGAAAAACGTTCCCTTCAAACTGAACTCCACTGTTAAGAACTATTTCTCTCTGGTCACCACCAATACACTGGACCGAGAGAGAGAAGCTGACTACAACATCACCATCACTGCCACAGACGGAGGATCTCCACCTTTATCCTCCTCAATGACCATCCATTTATCTGTGTCAGACGTGAACGACAACCCCCCTGTGTTTGATGAGCAGTCCTACAGCGCTTATGTAGCTGAGAACAACAAAGCAGGCACCTCCATCTGCTCCGTGACTGCGAGAGACCCAGACTGGAGGCAGAACGGCACAGTGCTGTATTCTTTGCTGCCCAGTGAGGTGAACGGTGTTCCGGTGTCCTCCTTCCTCTCCATCAACGCAGACACGGGGGTGATCCACGCCGTGAGGTCATTTGACTACGAGCAGTTCAGGAGCCTGAAAGTCCAGGTGGTGTCCAGAGACAACGGCTCTCCTCCGCTCAGCAGCAACGCCACCATGAGTGTGTTCATAACAGACGAGAACGATAACTCTCCACAGATATTATACCCTGCTCCAGAGGGGAAGTCTTTAATGACCGAGATGGTCCCTAAAGCCGCTCTGTCCGGCTCTCTGGTGTCCAAGGTGATCGCTGTGGACGCCGACTCCGGACAGAACGCGTGGCTGTCCTATCGGATCGTAAAGTCCACCGATCCGGGCCTTTTCAGCGTGGGTGTCCACAGCGGAGAGATCAGGGTCCAGCGGGACATCAGTGAATCTGACAGCATGAAGCAGAACCTTGTTATTTCAGTGAGAGATAACGGACAGCCCCCTCTCTCTGCGACGTGTTCTGTCTATCTGCTGATTTCTGATAACCTGGCTGAAGTTCCAGAGCTGAAGGACATGACTTATGAAGAGAAGAGCTCCAAACTAACGTCCTATCTGATCATCGCGCTGGTGTCGGTGTCCACCTTCTTCCTGACCTTCATCATCCTGATCCTGGCTGTGAGGTTCTGTCGCAGGAGAAAGCCCAGACTGTTGTTTGATGGAGCAGTGGCCATTCCCAGCGCGTACCTCCCTCCCAACTACGCAGAGGTGGAGGGAGCCGGGACTCTCCGCAGTTCTTACAATTATGACGCGTATCTGACCACAGGGTCCCACACCAGTGACTTCAAGTTCATCAGATCCTACAATGACAGCACTCTTCCTGCTGGGGGCACTCTGAGGAAGAATCTGAATGATTCATTTGACTGCACTTCTCTCGTTGGTTGTCCTTCAGGAGATTCAGAGGTGAGCGTGTTAAGTCCTAAATTTATGTTTCATTTAGGATCAAGAAACATTCTTTTTCTTCTTTTCTGGCTCTTGTCACTGTTTCCTTGGGGCTTTAGTCATGAATTAGGACAGACTTCTGGTTTTATTTTCATAGTAAATCAGTAATGTGTCATAGTTTTTTGTTTTTTCAGTTGAACTGTTAAAGTGTTAAAGTGTGAAATGGTTTGATACAATGTCCACAACACATTGTGTTTGTCATATTAAGTTATATTTGGTTTGTATTGAGAACATTTAATCAGACTGTGCTAGTGTTAGTCGACCTGTCAGTTCCCTTTAAATGATGTGTGCTGTGGAATTGTGGGATCATAGTTCTTCCAACACACAACCATGCCAGGTTTAAGGGTGTCATACAATGTGTCAACAATGACATCTCTGACGGTCAACGGGCAGTAAAACACCTTGTAATCAACTACACTCTGAATGTGTACAGAACGGATCTCGTGTGGTTCATCTGTGGAAGTGCTGCACCATGTTTAAATTCATCAGTTCATTGCAGTGATGGCGGTCCATTCTGAGTTCATTTGCTCTCAAGCTGTTCTCATCTCACTACATTTTAAAGTCCTTTCCCTAACAATGTCCCTGCCGTATTCTTGCTCAGCTGATGATTCCGGGGTCACTGTCAGATCATGTGATTTAGGGTGAACACATGATGTTTGCTTTTCACACAGAGAAGTCTAGGTGAGGGGCTGGTAATGGTCGACGGTGCTGTTAGAGGAAAGTGTCTGTGCTTTATTCTGATCTGATGTGAGGGATTCTCTGGCTGTGATAATAGACTTTGTGTTGAAGAGTGCTGTGCTTATGTGTGTCCCTCTTTTCTCTCTGTAGTTTCTAATTAAACGTCCGGATGGTTTGGTTGCAGGTTTACTTTGTTTCTGAGCTTTGATTTGATGTGATTTTTTGAGTTTGGTGGGGCATTTTCTGAATCCTTTTTCTGCGGAGTGACGTTGCAGTGATTCGCTGTCTTTTATGCATCGATACAGTTTTAATAAATTACTTTTAGAGTTTGTTTGGTTCTAATCTGAATCATATTTAATCGCATTGAATAAATCATCGTTTTGTTTCATGAAAAGCCTTTTAGAGACAGAGAGAGAGAGAGAGACTTTCATTTCACAAAAAAAAAATAGACATCAATCTAACAAACCGTCAGTCCACATAAGAATCACACACACACACACACACACACACACACACACACATACACACACTCCATCACCAAACCATCACAGTATCTGATCAGCACACCACATGATCAATCATTCTGAACAGAAATATATAATGTCCTTCACATTCAAAACACTCCAGTCTCTAATCCAGCTCAAAGAGCCCGAGTCCCCACTGTTTCTCCATCAGCTGTGAGTCCAGTGTAGATTCCTCTGACACAAGTCTCTGGTAAAGTCTGTGTAAAATCCAAAGAGGACAGTCAAAATCCAGCAGTCAATAGAGAGGCAATGGACGCCGCCGGCCTGTCTCCACTTCCTGGACAGTGCTCTTACTGGCGGCTGTAGTCTATATCTGATGCTCCACCATGAGGCTTCCATTCTCTTATGGGCTGTTTACCCTAAACGCACCCTCCTCCCCAGTCCGGCTTTGCTCCAACCACACGAAACAGTCCCCACAATCCAATGTGCTGCGTGCACTGTACACACTCTTCACATCCATGAATAGTCATCCTCAATATTCTCCTCAGTGTTCACAGGGAAAAATACATTGTTCAATAGCAGAAGACACCAGAGACACAGATGTGCCAGAAAAAACTACACATCGGAAATAATTAAACTTTTCCGTGCGATCGTTAACCACTTCCTCAGTCTGAACCGTCTCTTAGGGGACAGTGACATAGTTCTCGTGTTTAGTGGCGTACTGCACAGATCTAATAAACTTCTGAGTGTCTGAGAATAAACTATTTAAAGATACATTCCTTTTGCCTTTAGTGACAGTCAAAAACCGGTTTATCTTTGTGAGAGAATAAACATCCACTGGGGAGTCAGTTATTTCAGAGGAGGCCTCAGACGGACCGGCCTGGGTCGAAGAGCCCGGCCTACAGGACATACTGGCAGGTAGTTCAGACAGCCCTGAACAGTCTGACACCACGCTGTCCTCCTCAGAGTCCAGCACAGCGTCCCCCGAGTCACAGAGACACTCATCACGCACACGACCCACGATAACGTCATCCTTCTTCAAAACTGACTGTCCATCTTCCTCCACGGGTTTATCAGTCTTACACCGGGCCTTTCTGTGGGTGCTGACACTAGGCCCGACCGAGTCAGTGGGGTCACTGGGTGTGTTCACAGATGCAGTGCTGACATTGACATTACTATCACCACTGTTAAGGGTAACATTCATTGAGACATCAGTCCCATCACCATCTACCGCTTCTCCACCTGCAGAGCTGACGGGTTCAGGCCTCCTCTCAGGCCCCGAGACCTCAGCTACTACCTCAGCTACCTCCTCAACTACCTCCTCAACCACCTCCCCACCTCTGTCCCCTACCTGCTGCCCCTCCATTAAACCATTCTGTTTAGTCCCTTCACCCTCCTGCTGCTCAGAGAGAGAGACAGAGAGAGAAAGAGAGAGAGAGAGAGATGTGCACTCACTACTCTGTATTTTATAATTGTCTATCAACACTGAGACACGTTTATCTCATTGAGACTGAACACGGTTTGCGGCCGGTATCCGAACAGCGGTTCGTTGAAGTTCTGTTACAGTTCTTTCTCTAAACCAAGCGATGGACACGTGTTTGTTAAAGACCTGAGGTAATAACGCTTCCTTTTCTGACTGCAGTAAACCTGAAATACTCTGAGCGTCGCTGTTCACCATCATATGGATGTAATGCCGGACCTTTCCGCCCAGCGCTTAAATATTCAGTGTTGTTTTTTTTCTCCTCCTCGCGTCGAACCCCTCCCTCCGCGTGGACGCATTCGAGTCTTTTCTTGTAGCGGTAAGAACCAGCCGTGTTTTACCAGATCATCACTCGGGTGTTTTTGTGAGACTGAAAATGGATCTGAACGTGCTTTTATCTGCGCTTCTCCTCCTGGTCCCTGTCTCTCTCGTTCGCGTCGTCCGCGCTGATCTGAACTACGCGGTTCCGGAGCAAACGAAGCGGCAGTACGTGATTGGGAACATAGCGAAAGACCTCGGACTGGACGCTAAGGGATTATCTCATCGCAAGGCTCGCATTGACACCGAGGACAGCAGCAAGCGCTTTTGCGACGTCGATCTGACCACGGGCAATTTGATTGTGACAGAAACAATAGACCGAGAGGAGATCTGCGGCCCGAGGACGTCTTGCTCGTTGAAATATGAGCTCGTTCTTCAGAACCCACTCGAAGTGCATCGAATATCTCTGGAAATCCAGGACATAAACGATAATTCACCCCAGTTTCCCAAAGAACGCATAAGCTTTGAGATCAGAGAGTCTGCGGACAAAGGCGAGCGCTTTCCTCTGGATGAGGCTCATGACTTGGACACAGGGCGCAACGCTGTGCAAGGATACACCCTCCAAAAGAACGAGAATTTCATATTATCCGTGCACGAGAACGCAGACGGTGGGAAATACGCTGAGCTGGTGTTGGACAAAGAGCTGGATCGCGAACAACAAACAGACATAGAGTTGGTCCTTACCGCTACTGATGGAGGTCACCCACAAAGGTCTGGTACCGCGCTCGTACACGTCACTGTCCTGGATGCTAACGATAATATCCCCGTCTTCACTCAGCCTGTCTACAGAGTGAGTTTGGCTGAGAACACGCCCTTGGGCACCGAGGTGATCACAGTCAGCGCCACAGACGCAGACGAGGGGGCAAACGGTGACGTCACATACGAGCTCAGCCGTGTGACGGAGAAGGCAGCAAAGCTCTTTTCCATTGACAAAGCAAGTGGCAAGATTAGCGTGAGGGGAGACATTGACTATGAAGAAGAAACGTACTATGAGCTTAAAGTGCAGGCCAAAGATGGCCCAGGATTAGCTTCAACTGTCAAAATCATTATAGACATCACTGACGTGAATGATAATGCACCCAAAATCATTTTAAAATCTCTGAATGACCCTGTACCTGAGGACACTGCAGTGGGGGCTGAGGTGGCCATCATTAATGTCCAGGATAAAGACTCAGGAGAAAATCGACAGATCCACTGCTCCTTTCAGAACAACGTTCCCTTCAAACTGAACTCCTCTGTTAAGAATTATTTCTCTCTGGTCACCACCAATGCACTGGACAGAGAGAGAGAAGCTGACTACAACATCACCATCACTGCCACAGACGGAGGATCTCCACCTTTATCCTCCTCAATGACCATCCATTTATCTGTGTCAGACGTGAACGACAACCCCCCTGTGTTTGATGAGCAGTCCTACAGCGCTTATGTAGCTGAGAACAACAAAGCAGGCACCTCCATCTGCTCCGTGACTGCGAGAGACCCAGACTGGAGGCAGAACGGCACAGTGCTGTATTCTCTGCTGCCCAGTGAGGTGAACGGTGTTCCGGTGTCCTCCTTCCTCTCCATCAACGCAGACACGGGGGTGATCCACGCCGTGAGGTCATTTGACTACGAGCAGTTCAGGAGCCTGAAAGTCCAGGTGGTGTCCAGAGACAACGGCTCTCCTCCGCTCAGCAGCAACGCCACCGTGAGTGTGTTCATAACAGACGAGAACGATAACTCTCCACAGATATTATACCCTGCTCCTGAGGGGAAGTCTTTAATGACCGAGATGGTCCCTAAAGCCGCTCTGTCCGGCTCTCTGGTGTCCAAGGTGATCGCCGTGGACGCCGACTCCGGACAGAACGCGTGGCTGTCCTATCGGATCGTAAAGTCCACCGATCCGGGCCTTTTCAGCATGGGTGTCCACAGCGGAGAGATCAGGGTCCAGCGGGACATCAGTGAATCTGACAGCATGAAGCAGAACCTTGTTATTTCAGTGAGAGATAACGGACAGCCCCCTCTCTCTGCGACGTGTTCTGTCTATCTGCTGATTTCTGATAACCTGGCTGAAGTTCCAGAGCTGAAGGACATGACTTATGAAGAGAAGAGCTCCAAACTAACGTCCTATCTGATCATCGCGCTGGTGTCGGTGTCCACCTTCTTTCTGACCTTCATCATCCTGATCCTGGCTGTGAGGTTCTGTCGCAGGAGAAAGCCCAGACTGTTGTTTGATGGAGCAGTGGCCATTCCCAGCGCGTACCTCCCTCCCAACTACGCAGAGGTGGAGGGAGCCGGGACTCTCCGCAGTTCTTACAATTATGACGCGTATCTGACCACAGGGTCCCACACCAGTGACTTCAAGTTCATCAGATCCTACAATGACAGCACTCTTCCTGCTGGGGGAACTCTAAAAATGAGTCAGAATGATCCTTTTGGAGCCAGTATGATTGCACTGAACACTGCAGGTGATGATGATGAGGTAAGATGTACTTACTCTTTGTTCCTCGGCTCAATTTGCATCAGACACTGACTCTGTTCTCAGTGTTTAATCATCGAGCTCTTACTCAATTATTCTCACGTCTCATGTGTCATGTCTTTCCTTGAGATTATGTGCAGTAAAAACTAATTGGTAACTCTCCTTCTGTTTCTATCATTCACACAGTCACACAGTCACTCACACACTAACACACTCACTCACACAGTCACTTACACAGTATTATTTTCTGCAACTCCTATTTAATATAATACCCGTGCCATTGTAATGGTTCCATCATATTTGGTTTTACTGTGATTTATTTGTACTCTTTTTAATCTATCTATCTATCTATCTATCTATCTATCTATCTATGTGGTATAAACCCAACAGTGCAGTCATTAAAGTTGGTTCCTTTTGGCCATAACAGTGTGAATCACTCTGGAGTTGATTCATTTGAGTCAATCCAGTTTATCTCCTCAGACTCTACAAGATTTAATTTTCAATGGTTTATGGTCTTCATTTTATCAGTGATTTAAAGAGTTGTACAGTGCTTTTGTTTTTCAGCACTCCGTGTGTGGACAGCGCTCTGTTGATTTCTCTGGAGTCTGGTGATTTTTACATTTAAGGAACGTTTTATTAGTTTCTTTAGTGTCTGTTGTTCGTTGTGAGATGAGCACTGTGTATTTCCTGGTGTCAGATGCACAAAGCCCATGTTCACGGAGCTGAAGGAGAACGCCTTTTTATTTCCAGTCTCTTATAATGATATATTTGTAATAAGCTTGATTCCACAGCTTTATGATATAAACGACCGGAACACCTTCATCTTAGCGGTTTATTTTATTTGTTTTATTTATTTAAATGTTCTCTTAAAACAACCTGAGTTTACTGAGAAACTGGAAACATTTCTTTGAAGTAGGATCAGTAAAACTGCAATAACCTCAACGTGCTCAGAGTGTCGCTCTTCACCAGCGGTAAATATTTTGAAGCCCTCTCCGCCTCTCATTTTAATATTACATCAGCTGCTCGAGCAGCGACTCACTCCCCCGCCATTAGCACCACATCTGCGGATATCTCGGGGTCAGTAGCTTTTATTTGGAGATATTAACACTTCTGTTAAAGGGGCTGTTACAATGGCGCTTAGCTCCGCACGCGCTGAATTCAGAGCGTTTTTAAGCGTGCTCTCAGCGGTCTCCCTCGCTCTCCTCCTCACTCCGCGCCCCGCGAGGGGGGATTTGAGCTACACGGTCCAGGAGGAGAAGAAGGAGCGGTTCGTGATTGGAAACGTAGCCAAGGATCTCGGGCTCAGTCCTCAGGTGCTGTCATCACGAAGGGCTCGGATCGACACAGAGGAAGGTAGCGCGCGCTATGTCGACGTTAACGTGAACACCGGAGACCTGGTCGTAGCGAAAACAATGGACCGAGAAAAGCTTTGTGGCTCGAGGCTTAATTGCATCCTGAATCATGAGCTGGTTTTAGAAAATCCACTGGAACTGCACCGTGTTTCTCTGACAATTGAAGACGTTAACGACAACGCCCCCAAATTTCTGAATGAAATAATTACGTTTGAAATCCACGAGTCAGCTTCAAAGGGGCAGCGTTATCGTTTGGATGAAGCTCATGACTCTGACATCGGGCAGAACGGGGTTAATGGATACTCACTGGAGAAGAACCATCATTTCATTTTGTCTGTTCATGGAAACACTGAGAGAGGGAAGTATGCAGAACTGGTTCTGGACAAAGAGCTGGACCGTGAAGAGCAGAAGGAAATGGACCTGGTTCTGACTGCAGTGGACGGAGGGACTCCTCAGAGATCAGGAACTGCCGTTATACACATCACTGTGCTGGACGCTAATGATAATGTCCCCGTGTTTACTCAGTCTGTTTATAAAGTGTCTCTGGCTGAGAACGCTCCACTGGGAACTGAAGTAGTGACGGTGAGGGCAACAGACGCTGATGAAGGAGCAAATGGAGCTGTGTCTTATGAGTTTAGTCGCATTTCTGACCACGCAGCACAGTTATTTTCTGTTGATAAAGTGACTGGACAAATCAAGGTAAGAGGAGATATAGATTATGAAGAAGAAAAATATTATGAAATTAAAGTGCAGGCCAAAGATGGATCAGGTTCAGCGTCCATTGCAGATATTATTATTGATATCACTGATATAAACGACAACGCTCCTAAAATTATCCTTAAATCTCTGAAAGACCCTGTACCTGAGGACACTGTGGTGGGGGCTGAGGTGGCCATCATTAATGTCCAGGATAAAGACTCAGGAGAAAATCGACAGATCCGCTGCTCCATTCAGAACAACGTTCCCTTCAAACTGAACCCATCCATCAAGAACTACTTCTCTCTGGTCACTACAAGCCCCCTGGACCGAGAGAAAGAGAGCGATTACAACATCACCATCACTGCCACAGACGGAGGATCTCCACCTTTATCCTCCTCAATGACCATCCATTTATCTGTGTCAGACGTGAACGACAACCCCCCTGTGTTTGATGAGCAGTCCTACAGCGCTTATGTAGCTGAGAACAACAAAGCAGGCACCTCCATCTGCTCCGTGACCGCGAGAGACCCAGACTGGAGGCAGAACGGCACAGTGCTGTATTCTCTGCTGCCCAGTGAGGTGAACGGTGTTCCGGTGTCCTCCTTCCTCTCCATCAACGCAGACACGGGGGTGATCCACGCTGTGAGGTCATTTGACTACGAGCAGTTCAGGAGCCTGAAAGTCCAGGTGGTGTCCAGAGACAACGGCTCTCCTCCGCTCAGCAGCAACGCCACCGTGAGTGTGTTCATAACAGACGAGAACGATAACTCTCCACAGATATTATACCCTGCTCCAGAGGGGAAGTCTTTAATGACCGAGATGGTCCCTAAAGCCGCTCTGTCCGGCTCTCTGGTATCCAAGGTGATCGCCGTGGACGCCGACTCCGGACAGAACGCGTGGCTGTCCTATCGGATCGTAAAGTCCACCGATCCGGGCCTTTTCAGCATGGGTGTCCACAGCGGAGAGATCAGGGTCCAGCGGGACATCAGTGAATCTGACAGCATGAAGCAGAACCTTGTTATTTCAGTGAGAGATAACGGACAGCCCCCTCTCTCTGCGACGTGTTCTGTCTATCTGCTGATTTCTGATAACCTGGCTGAAGTTCCAGAGCTGAAGGACATGACTTATGAAGAGAAGAGCTCCAAACTAACGTCCTATCTGATCATCGCGCTGGTGTCGGTGTCCACCTTCTTCCTGACCTTCATCATCCTGATCCTGGCTGTGAGGTTCTGTCGCAGGAGAAAGCCCAGACTGTTGTTTGATGGAGCAGTGGCCATTCCCAGCGCGTACCTCCCTCCCAACTACGCAGAGGTGGAGGGAGCCGGGACTCTCCGCAGTTCTTACAATTATGACGCGTATCTGACCACAGGGTCCCACACCAGTGACTTCAAGTTCATCAGATCCTACAATGACAGCACTCTTCCTGCTGGGGGCACTCTGAGGAAGAGCCCGGACGACCCCTTTGGTTCCAGCTTTAACGAGGCACATGGGGAGGAGGTGAGGGAGACCTCTTTTTGCTTTAGTTTCTTTTCACTTTGATAAGAAATTCTTAACATTTCACTTTTGTGTTGAAATCTCCATACGTCGATGAAGTCCATGTTGCTCCAACATTTGAGAGAACACCATCTGAGGATTGAATTTAACTGCAGCTCGGTCTTACGTTGCATTTGTAAATAACTACTGCACACTACAGTTCTGATAATTGTACATTAGCGTGCAGAGTAAAGAGAGTGTGTTGCAAATGAAATACTGTATTAGGACCTTGAGACATTTTCTTTTTTAATTTCTTCTAATGGTGTGTATTAAAGGAACACTAAGTAATATCTTTACCTCAAAATTACAGCTTCAAAAAAGCATTGTGATGCTCCACTGAGCTGTAACAGGGAGAATAGAGCCTTTCTCCTCAATGTGTTCTTCAATAGTGACATCACAAGCCATTTCTTTTGGTCTGGAGCTTCACTGAGAGTCTCTCTGGGTATCATCCAGACCGTTTGAGGCCTAGAAATGATGGGGGCGAGCCATCAGCCGCAACAATATGGAGCTGTACAGGGGCTTTGGCTTGTACTAAGAGTGTCATTGATCTTTTATTGGGTTCAAATGCTTTATTTTCTCATTGCTGTGTGTTCAATAACAACGTGTTTATTTCTTTGACCTCTCATTTCACAAGGGACATTTTATTATTGATGGTTGGTATCAGACGTGCGCTGATCGTTACTGTAAGCAGGGTCCGTAGCGACCTGTCGACAGCGCAGTGGGGATCACGGGGTGAGACAGTTCAGATGAATGCGTACATTGTCTGTAACTGCAGAGTTAAAGAATAGTTTGATGTGTGAACCGTGTGAACGGCTTCTGTCTGAGACGTGCTGCTGCTGCTGCTGCTGGTGGTGGAGGTCTTTAAGAAGGTGCGTCTCGTGAGACAGTGCTTGATGGTTACTGTGTGAGATATGAGATACAGGTTGGTGTTATTGGTGCACAGAGTGGATCCAGCGTTTCAGGGGTGACTCTTGGTCCACATTTGAGACACCAGTGTGAGCTCACTTTACTTTCCAGGAGTTTCAGAGCGTATGAAACATCACTGTTCCCTGAGATAGGCCCCCGTTGCCTGCTGTGGTGAGAACTATGATGTTTCTTAAACAATGATGTGGTTGTTCTTTTAATGCTTTGGTTATATTTGAGTCATTAGATATTTGTATTAATGAATCACTCTGATTCCACTCATGTATCGTCTGTGGGGTCTGTGTGGGACGCTGTCAGAAATTACATCTCTCAATGGAACATATGTGTAACTTTAATTAGGAAACATAACTGTACCTTATTCTATTAGAAATGTAGATTTAAAAATGTGTTGATTTCATACGCTTCGTTTCATCTCCAGGACTTTTATTATGGTTTTATATATAACTCAGTTCTATAATGAAATATTACAAACATGTAGCTCTCCTTCTGGAGCAGAGAATGTAATGTACCTTTAAGGACTGGACTTTTAAACACTGCTGTACCTTTAGTGACCGACACTGTACCTTTTTTTCTGACACCGTAGACTGGACTTGTACTGCATTCAAAATTACTACAAACTACTCTTTAAAAAGTACAGGTGCTACAAAGGGTTCTTTAGCGATGCCGTAGGAGAACCATGTCAGGTTCCATAAAGAACCATGTTTGTTTAAAAGATGTGTGAGTGTGAAGTTTTAAATGTTTAAAAACCCATCACTTGATCTTATGGTTCTTTACCCATTTAAACATATTAACGAACACGGTTCTTTACAGAACCAAATGTGGTTCTTCTGTGGCATCGCTCAAAGAACATTCTGCATCTTTATTTTTAAGAGAGTATTTCCGCAGCGTGAAGGATTCATCATTAACTCTGTGCTGATGTCGTTATTGAACTCTGTTAAGGCCCTTGAACAAGGCACTGAGTCTCATTAGTTGTGACACAGATGTTGCTTTTGAAATATTTCAGTTTTAGAACCTGCTTCTGTATCAGTTTGTGGATAAACGCTGAATAATGTCTAACAGAAAAGCTCAGGGTCGGTGTGGTTTGTTAGAGTGACTGCATGTATTTTCTTGTATTTTTTTTATGTGACTCCTGTGTTTCCGGCGGCTGAGATCACAATATAAATATAGTTCGACCTGTTGCAAGTGGATGTCTCTAAAGTTAAACTGATTTCAGTTCAGCGTGGCTATGTTTTTCTACATTAATATTCCACCCACAGTCGACTGAGACTGAGCTTGTGAAGTGTCAGTGGATACAGCCATGTTTTTTATGTTTTCTAAATGACCGCATTCATCACTTGTTCAGGACCAAGCTTCTGGACAGCACCAGTGCTGAAAGCTTAAGAGTGCCTCATTGATTTAGTCCCGAGCAGTTAGAGTCAGTCTCCTAGACAGAGATTAAGCTTAGTCCTGGACTTCATCATATTATAAATGTTATTAATGAAGGTTTTTCATTGTAAATATGACCCATGACCAAACTTTATCACTGTCCAGGAAGTCAGTCTGTACACAGTAAATTCACCAGTGATAAATCAACACTATTAGAGTTAAATTAAACCTGAGAGTGTTCAGTTATTACACTAACAGTGTTCACTAACAGTGTTGATTTAACACTGGTGAATTTACTGTGTATAAAAGTTACAGTAAAAGAGTGACAGGACTTTACTGGTTCACACTAACGTACTTATACATACATAGTTATTGGACTCGCAAATTTAAATAATAACAAAGCTGTTAAGACGTTCATCACGTTGTTAAAATAATAAGATTTTAATAATTAGACGCTGCAATACACTAAATGTACTCAAAGGGTCGCTGTTCACCAACAGACTGAAAACGAATAGCCCCCTCCACCCATTTTATCTTCAATTCCACCTCTTTCTGACGCGAGAACCATCGCTACACGGCTGTATTTTAGCGGATGCCATTGTGGCGCAGAACACACTGAAATATCCAGGGAAAAGGCATGGAGAGGAAGATGAGCTCGCTCCCTGCGCTCCTTCTCTTGGCTTGTATTTGCATTCGCATTCGCGAGGCTCGTTCAGATCTGAGCTACACCGTTCCCGAGGAAACGAAGCGGCAGTTTGTGATTGGAAACGTAGCAAAGGATCTCGGGCTCGACGCTAAAAGGCTGTCTGCGCGAAAAGCTCGGGTCGAGACAGAGAACAGCGCGAAACGTTACTGCGACGTTGATCTGCGCAGTGGGAATCTGATCGTGGCGGAGACAATGGACAGAGAGGAGCTGTGTGGATCGAGGACCTCCTGCATTCTCAACTACGAGCTCGTGTTGGAAAACCCTCTGGAAGTGCATCGCGTCTCGCTGCAGGTCGAGGATGTGAACGACAACGCCCCTCGTTTCCCCAACGATCAGATCGTGTTTGAAATCAGTGAATCTGCTGATAAGGGCCAGCGTTTTCCTTTGGATGAAGCCCATGACTCGGATATGGGACAAAACACGGTACAGGGATATTCACTGCAAAGAAACGAGCATTTTGTTCTGTCAGTCCATGAACACGCAGAAAGGGGCAGATACGCGGAGTTAGTGCTGGACAAGGAGCTGGACCGTGAGCAGCAGAAGGACATGAGTTTAGTTCTCACAGCCACTGATGGCGGCAGCCCACAGAAGTCTGGTACAGTAATGATCCACATTCATGTTCTGGACGCTAATGACAACACCCCCGTTTTCACTCAGTCTGTTTACAAAGTCACTCTCGCGGAAAATGCACCTTTGGACACAGCAGTGGTCACTGTTAGCGCCACAGACGCTGATGAAGGAGCAAACGGTGAGGTCAGTTATGAGTTCAGTCGCATTTCTGATAAAGCAGCAAAGCTCTTTTCTATTGATAAGAAATCTGGGCTGATTAAAGTCACTGGAAACATTGATTATGAAGAGGAAACCTACTATGAAATGAGAGTGCAGGCCAAAGATGGTCCAGGCTTAGCGTCCACAGCCAAAATTGTAATAGACATCAGTGACGTAAATGACAACGCACCTAAAATTATCCTTAAATCACTGAACGACCCTGTACCTGAGGACACTGCAGTGGGGGCTGAGGTGGCCATCATTAATGTCCAGGATAAAGACTCAGGAGATAATCGACAGATCCGCTGCTCCATTCAGAACAACGTTCCCTTCAAACTGAACCCATCCATCAAGAACTACTTCTCTCTGGTCACTACAAGCCCCCTGGACCGAGAGAAAGAGAGCGATTACAACATCACCATCACTGCCACAGACGGAGGATCTCCACCTTTATCCTCCTCAATGACCATCCATTTATCTGTGTCAGACGTGAACGACAACCCCCCTGTGTTTGATGAGCAGTCCTACAGCGCTTATGTAGCTGAGAACAACAAAGCAGGCACCTCCATCTGCTCCGTGACCGCGAGAGACCCAGACTGGAGGCAGAACGGCACAGTGCTGTATTCTCTGCTGCCCAGTGAGGTGAACGGTGTTCCGGTGTCCTCCTTCCTCTCCATCAACGCAGACACGGGGGTGATCCACGCCGTGAGGTCATTTGACTACGAGCAGTTCAGGAGCCTGAAAGTCCAGGTGGTGTCCAGAGACAACGGCTCTCCTCCGCTCAGCAGCAACGCCACCGTGAGTGTGTTCATAACAGACGAGAACGATAACTCTCCACAGATATTATACCCTGCTCCAGAGGGGAAGTCTTTAATGACCGAGATGGTCCCTAAAGCCGCTCTGTCCGGCTCTCTGGTGTCCAAGGTGATCGCCGTGGACGCCGACTCCGGACAGAACGCGTGGCTGTCCTATCGGATCGTAAAGTCCACCGATCCGGGCCTTTTCAGCATGGGTGTCCACAGCGGAGAGATCAGGGTCCAGCGGGACATCAGTGAATCTGACAGCATGAAGCAGAACCTTGTTATTTCAGTGAGAGATAACGGACAGCCCCCTCTCTCTGCGACGTGTTCTGTCTATCTGCTGATTTCTGATAACCTGGCTGAAGTTCCAGAGCTGAAGGACATGACTTATGAAGAGAAGAGCTCCAAACTAACGTCCTATCTGATCATCGCGCTGGTGTCGGTGTCCACCTTCTTCCTGACCTTCATCATCCTGATCCTGGCTGTGAGGTTCTGTCGCAGGAGAAAGCCCAGACTGTTGTTTGATGGAGCAGTGGCCATTCCCAGCGCGTACCTCCCTCCCAACTACGCAGAGGTGGAGGGAGCCGGGACTCTCCGCAGTTCTTACAATTATGACGCGTATCTGACCACAGGGTCCCACACCAGTGACTTCAAGTTCATCAGATCCTACAATGACAGCACTCTTCCTGCTGGGGGCACTCTGAGGAAAAGCCCGGACGACCCCTTTGGTTCCAGCTTTAACGAGGCACATGGGGAAGAGGTGAGAGAGACCTCTTTCCTCTGTCTCTTTTAATCATGAGCCTGGTGCACTGTAAAATCTAATAAGTTGATCTTACTTAAAGGAATTTAGGAAACAGATTGCCTTGAAAGAGTTAAGTAAATATAACTATTATATTCAAGTTATGTTTACTTAATGTCTGTCATTTAATTGTACTTAAAACACAACTGTATTTACTTAACTTATTTGAGTTGTTCTTACTTTAAGTAGTACATAGATGTTAACATAATTCCACAAGAGTCCTGTTTAATTAACAGAATTTAGGAAACTGATTGCCTTAGAAAAATAAAGTAAGCACAACAAATAATTACTATTCAGTAGGACGTTTGGTTTAGTTTAATCAAATACCATCACATCACAGAGCACATCAGCCTGTCTAAAAATAAAATAAATAAATTCCACATTTAAGTCAATTAAAAATATATATTTTTAAAAGAAAACCTCCAGTAATCTTTATTCTTGAATGACTCAAATGGCACTGTGTAATAAACAAAAATGTTCAATAATGTTTAATGCACTTAACCAAGCTAAAGTTTGTCACAATAATTTTAAGTGCTTTGACACATTATGAACAAAACAAGAACATTTTGCAAGTGCCATCCACATACATCAGAGCCCAACAACAACAAGAGGGTAAAGCCGGGACCATCCAAACTTAGAAAAACCCTTAAATTATTTTTCTGTTCTTCCATTAAACAAACAGTGGAACACAATGTAAAGAGTGGCTCATAATAAATAAATAATAAAAAAAAAGCTGATAAGTTTACTTTAGTGAATACTTCCTTCATTTCACTCATTTGTTCAACTTTCAATCGTTTGTCACACAAATAAAAACAGCTGAAAACAGACTGAAGAGTAAAAAAGAAAAGCTCAAAAAAGTAAGCAACTTCCCTGACTAAGAGTTGCTCTAATTCCAGTGACTGATAATGTATTACAACAAAATATGAAGTTGTAAAATGAAAAAAAAAATGCTGTAAAAGAATGTTAGATGGCCTTAACATTCAACCCATATCACTCAAATTGAGATAATAATAATAATAATAAGACATTTTATTTCATAGGCGCCTTTCTGTCACTCAAGGACACCTTACAAAGAGTAAACAATAAACATATAAAAACAATAAAGATATATAAAAAAGAGATATATTTCAAAGTGAAACAAAATACAACAAACATCTGTAACTGACTGTAAACTGAGAGCAGGACTGATACTGGTTCATGTTGCAAATATGTAACAGAAATATTGAATAGTCAGTCAGGTATCCAGTAATATGTATGCTATTTGAGATTGCCTGCCGCAAACACCCACTGCAACAGTGCATTTTTCAAAGTCTGAAGTTTTGGGCTCAGATTACCTCCTCCCAGGTTAAACATCACCTTCTGAATGAAGTCAAATGAGTTCTTCAGTCTTTTGGAACAGTCCAAATGAAGGTTGTATATTAGTCCAAATGTCAGGCAAATAGCTTGAGCATGGTTTTCAATGTTCTCCATAACAACGTTACCTTCCAGTACGATATTAATGCTGGATGGCTCAAAGTGTATGGCATTTGGACCTGGTTGCTGGCTGTCTTCAGGTATAACAGTCAATAACCCAACAGGAACCTGAATGAAATCTGTGATGGTGTCTGAATGCTGCAGATACAAGGTAAATATAATGAAAAAATATATCATTGCAAAACCTTCATATCTTCACTAAGTAAATCTTAATTATACAATTTGATGTAATACTTACAAAGCAGACCTTGATGAACTCACTGCCGTAATCTCCAAGAAAAACTGGAGTCCGCATTGCTGTAATATCATGGATCTACAAGTTAAGAAAAAACAAACCAAAATCCAAAAATAAAAATGTGACTAAAAAATATTCTTGGGTGTTTGTGCTGTTTTGTTTAACTTGTCTGTCTTTGGGCTCCATGGTTTTACAAAGACTATTAAAAAGGAAGAAACTTTACCCAGGACAAACATAACCGGTTTGTTGTTAATAGTTTTCAGGAAATAGTGCAGCTCCATGGCAAATCAATGTTGGTTCTCATGTTTGGAGTTTGTTGATAATGACAAGTCTACAGGAAATCTAACCAACCTTAAAGGAACACTAGCTAAGATCAGTGGAGCATCACAATGATTTTGAAGCTGTAATTTATGGTGAAAACTACTATCTAGTGTTCCATTAAAGAGGTGACTGGATCACTCTTATAAAATAACATTCCAAAATGTACTAAACGATTCCTTACCTTAATTTCAACCTGGGCAAGTGTACTGCCAATCATTACTTTCTTGGATTTAAAGATCTCAAGGAATCGTGGGCTGTGACGGTCCAAGGCCTCAAAAAAGTCTTGTTCAAGATCTTTACTTGCCACCCTTGTGAACTCAGCAAAATCCTTTAGAAAAAAACAAAGCACACATAGAGCCATAACTCGATTCCTACCACATTAACAGATGATGAAAATGAAAATGCATTTATTCTTGTAGAAGTAATATGCTCATGTTAATATGATTGTATGTTTTATTTTACATTTACAAAAGTTTTTGCAAAACTTACATGCCCACTGCATCCGGTTTAGTTGTGTTCAAGCTGCAAAAAAACAAGAACCTTTTTAAAAATGGATTCAAACTTTGTAGATTTACTGCTCACACAAGGTGAAGTGTGTTTCATAAAATGTCATCTTTGTGCTTACGAAAAAAAGAGGATATATCCTTAAAGTCTGGCATCTCACAGCCAATGCATTTTAGAAATGTGTGGTAATTACGTGTATGGCATCATTTATAATCTGTATAAGCTCCAGGTGAGCAGCAGCACTGTCTTGTACTTTAACAGTAACGCTCACCTGTGTCATCTATATTATTATTTATTAAACACATGCACTGTTAAAGTCGACTTGGTAAAGACTGTGTTTACAACTGAATTTAAGTTTCGTATTTTGGGGGCACTGTCACTTTACGGGCATCAGTTTCATGCTTTCACTGACTGTGAGGAACGTTCTACTCAGAAATAGTTTTCTCACCCTGTCGTGTTTTAGGATAACATTTTGATTGCTCCTGAGAGACAGTGAGAGATGAAAATTTTGACGTATGATGTTGTAAATAATTCGGAATAGACATGTTTGTTTTATCCATGTTATACGGAGCGCTGTTGGAGTATTTTTCCGGTGAGCACATTCACACAAGACTTGAATTTACGTATCTAACTTAGACACCTCAGACACAAGGTTAACCCCAACAAAGTTTTGCCTTAGCCAGCTTTATTACAAATATGGAGCTTTACCTGCGTCACGGTTTGAAAAAAGTAACCTCTGCCACTTTTGACTCACCATTGCTCTGAGAGTTATGGCTTCAACCGAAATTTGGCACAGCTGATTTGACGTAATTTGATTTGTACGCTTAGTAGCAAAGCAATTTGGTTGGTACCCTTAAAAATACAGAGTCCTAAACTAAACTTAACGACAGGTAGCTATCACTATAGACCTGTTTGCACAAAGGATTCATTACACAGACAGACAATGCATTTTTAAATATGCACGTTAAATTACCGCTAACATGACTCTGTCAAGTGTTTCTACTTAATAGACGGCAGTTATCACTATTAACAGAACATATGGCCTGAGGAAATGTAGTAATGAGTTACAGAACCATAGCAAACAAACAAGAATTGGTATTAAAGTTGAACTCAACTAGCTATCTAGCTAAGTTCAGAAGAATGTCTTCGTCTGGAAACGTCTCCTGCCCAGCTCCTCCACACATCGCAGTGCAGAGCTCGAAAATGTCTGTGTAGTTTACTCAAGTGTATTTAGTTTCGGAAGGTTTTCATAAAAAATGAGAATCTTACTAAGATGAAATTAGTTAAATCACTAGGGGAGTATGAAATAAACAAACTACACTAGTGTTATTTGAGTAAGAACTGGTGTTACCTTTTACAGTGTGTATAATATTATTCTTAAAGGAGGTAGAATGATTGAATGTGAAGTGCTTGTTAGAATTAAAGTTAGTGCTGGACTTGTAGAAGGTGGTTAAGTCAAACTGAAGTGGACTGATTAGAGTTTACTGTGAGATCAAACACCAAACACGTTCCAGGGTTTAAATCTAAATGGAGAGATGATAGTTT